>NC_138777.1:14950590-15088090 GCF_965119305.1 Pelophylax lessonae | reverse complement strand
GGAAGAGAATAGAAGGGGTAGGGAAGGGAAAAGAAAAGAAGGGGGGGGGGGAAGGGACTAGAAGGGGTAGGGAAGGGAAAAGAAGAGGAAGGGAAGTGAAAATAAGGGGAAAGGGAGGGAAGGGAAGGGGGAGGGGGAGAGGGAAATGGAGGGGAAGGTTAGGAGAGAGGAGGGGAAAAGGAAAAGAAGGGGAGGGTCAAGGGGAGGGAATAGAAGGGAAAAGAAGGGGAGGGGAAGGGAATAGAAGGGGTAGGGAAGGGGAAAAAAAGAGGAAGGGAAGGGAAAAGAAGAGGAAGGGGGAGGGAAGGGGAAGGGGAGGTGAGGGAAGGAGGAGGGGGAAAGGGAAATGGAGGGGTAGGTTAGGAGAGGGGAAGAGAAAAGAAGAGGAGGGGCAGGGGAAGGGAATAGAAGGGGTAGGGAAGGGAAAAGAAGGGGAGGGGAAGGGGAAGGGAATAGAAGGGGTAGAAAAGAGAAAAGAAGGGAGGGGAAGAGAAAAGAAAGGGAGGAGCAGGGGGAGGGAATAGAAGGGGTAGGGAAGGGAAAATAAGGGGAGGGGATAGAAGGGGTAGGGAAGGGAAAATAAGGGGAGGGGAAGGGGAAGGGAAAAGAAGAGGTAGGGAAGGGAAAAAAAAAAGAGGAAGGGAAGGGAAAAGAAGAGGAAGGAGGAGGGAAGGGGAAGGGGAGGTGAGGGAAGGAGGAGGGGGAGAGGGAAACAGAGGGGTAGGTTAGGAGAGGGGAGGGGAAGAGAAAAGAAGGGGAGGGGCAGGGGAAGGGAATAGAAGGGGTAGGGAAGAGAAAAGAAGGGAGGGGAAAAGAAGAGGAAGGGAAGTGAAAAGAAGGGAAAGGGAAGGGAAGTGAAAAGAAGGGAAAGGGAAGGGAAAACCCCCCTCCCCCCTTTACACACAGCTCACAGGAACAGAGCTGTGGATGTCAATCACAGGCTGTGTGCTGGAGCTCCCTCCCCTGTCACCTTTTATCGCTTCGTGTCAGAAAAACGTGTCAGAAGTGATTAATGTTTATAGCAGAGGAATGAGGAGGCAGAAGACAGAAATGACACTTAGTGCTCTGGATTGAAACAAGTACACACTATAAAGGGATATGCTTTGTTAATATTTTATGTCTGAGGTTTACACCCACTTTAAAGGGTAAGTTTGCAGCAAACAAAATGTATTATTCTTGCAAATCAGCTTGCAGGACATTGCAAATGCGATCGGGCGGTTTGGGGGTGGGGTGGGGATCCCATTTGCACCATATTACACAATAAAATGAGGTGTATTTATGGGGCATGGAGTTAGAAATTTAACATTTTGAAAATGACCTTTCAGAATGATTTCAGCTGTTTAAACGAACATCAAATTTTATGACTTGAGTTTACATCTACTCTAAAGAAGAAGTGTATTTCCACAGATCTTTATGTCAGAGCTGGAAGAGGCGCGGCGTACACTACTCCTGGCGGTGAAGAATGAGTCTGAACACGATGATCTGTCCTGGAGGGAAGTAGATGATGAAGGGGTTGACATTCTCTTGCTCTCTATTAATACTGAGGATGCTCCCATGACCTCTGCGCTGAAACAGGGCTGGAGGCAAAACACAGAATCATACGGGTTCAAGAGGCCGCTGTCATCCTCCTATGTGTTATTTTACACTGAGCCCTGCTTCACACTACATTAGGTTTATGAATCATTTTAAAGCAGAACTCCGGGTAGATCAAAACCAATTAATGCAAATATGAATTCATTGAACGTTTAAAGGATAACTCCACTTTCATGAGAAAAAAAATAGAAAATTAAAAAAAACTAATATAGCGTTTACATTTGCAACACAAGTCATATCGTAATTGAATGTTATTAAAGATGACCTTTCCTTTTCAATCTGCAGTAACTGTAATTTCCTGTAAAATGCAATATGGCCACCTGGAGGTGTTCTGTACACAGAATGTATACTGACCACACCCCCAGAAACATCATTTCCTGCTTGTGTGATTGGCTTACCAATTTTTCCAGAAGTCTGCACTAAGATACAAGTCAGATTTCAGGCATCCCCTGCAACAAAAATGTAATTGTTGGTGAGATACTCCCAATAGAAAATCATGGCTAAAAGGGATGCAGACCCAGCCACTTTCCTCATTAGAGCCCGACAGGTGCAGCAGCTGTTTGATAGTTATGAAAACCCTTCCATTAGTTTCACTTAACACAGGGGCACAGACAAACACACAGGGGTATCTTCAGAACAGCAAAATGTAGGAATCTGCAACAAAGTTTGTTATAATCCTTGTAATGTACAGAGATCACCCAGAGGGGAATGTTTTTTTCTCAACAAAAGTGGAGTTACGCTTTAAGGCCTTCTCACATTTGACTGTTTTCGTACTGCATGAAAATACATGTCAAGTAGAAATCCCAATCTCTCCTATGTGGCGGGTTCAAAGAGAGGGGGGCCGAACTTCGACACGGATTGCCTAGGAGCGGGTACATATCAAAACTAAGTACCCGCTTTCCCCCCAAAAAAATATATATAAATATAATATGCGAAAATGTGGTGGGGGGAGACAAAGCGGAACTTCTCCCATGGGACCGTGTGAATGGGGAGGGGCTCATATCAGTCCTTGTTACATTGTACAGTCTGAGGGGCTCAGATCAGACCTTGTTACATTGTACAGTCTGAGGGGCTCCGATCAGTCCTTGTTACATTGTACAGTCTGAGGGGCTCCGATCAGTCCTTGTTACATTGTACAGTCTGAGGGGCTCCGATCAGTCCTTCTTACATTGTACAGTCTGAGGGGCTCAGATCAGTCCTTGTTACATTGTACAGTCTGAGGGGCTCCGATCAGTCCTTGTTACATTGTACAGTCTGAGGGGCTCAGATCAGTCCTTGTTACATTGTACAGTCTGAGGGGCTCAGATCAGTCCTTGTTACATTGTACAGAGTGGAAGGCTCAGATCAGTCCTTGTTGCATTGTACAGACTGGAAGGCTCAGATCAGTCCTTGTTACATTGTACAGACTGAAGGGTTCAGATCAGTCCTTGTTACATTGTATGGACTGAGGGGCTCAGATCAGTCATTGTTGCATTGTACAGACTGAGAGGCTTAGATCAGTCCTTGTTACATTGTACAGACTGAGGGGCTCCGATCAGTCTTTGTTACATTGTATAGACTGAGATGCTCAGATCAGTCCTTGTTACATTGTACAGACTGGAAGGCTCAGATCAGTCCGTGTTACATTGTACAGACTGACGGGCTCAGATCAGTCCTTGTTACATTGTACAGACTGACAGGCTCAGATCAGTCCTTGTTGCCTTGTACAGACTGGAAGGCTCAGATCAGTCCTTGTTACATTGTACAGTCTGAGGGGCTCAGATCAGTCCTTTTTATGTTGTATAGACTGGAAGGCTCAGATCAGTCCTTCTTACATTGTACAGACTGAAGGGTTCAGATCAGTCCTTGTTACATTGTATGGACTGAGGGGCTCAGATCAGTCATTGTTACATTGTACAGACTGAGGGGTTCAGATCAGTCCCTGTTACATTGTACGGACTGAGGGGCTCAGATCAGTCCTTGTTACATTGTACAGATGGGCTCAGATCAGTCCTTGTTACATTGTACAGTCTGAGGGGCTCCGATCAGTCCTTGTTACATTGTACAGTCTGAGGGGCTCCGATCAGTCCTTGTTACATTGTACAGACTGAGGGGCTCAGATCAGTCCTTGTTACATTGTACAGTCTGAGGGGCTCCGATCAGTCCTTGTTACATTGTACAGTCTGAGGGGCTCCGATCAGTCCTTGTTACATTGTACAGTCTGAGGGGCTCCGATCAGTCCTTGTTACGTTGTACAGAGTGGAAGGCTCAGATCAGTCCTTGTTGCATTGTACAGACTGGAAGGCTTAGATCAGTCCTTGTTACATTGTACAGACTGAGGGGCTCCGATCAGTCTTTGTTACATTGTATAGACTGAGATGCTCAGATCAGTCCTTGTTACATTGTACAGACTGATGGGCTCAGATCAGTCCTTGTTACATTGTACAGACTGGAAGGCTCAGATCAGTCTGTGTTACATTGTACAGACTGACGGGCTCAGATCAGTCCTTGTTACATTGTACAGACTGACAGGCTCAGATCAGTCCTTGTTGCATTGTACAGACTGACGGGCTCAGATCAATCCTTTTTATGTTGTATAGACTGGAAGGCTCAGATCAGTCCTTCTTACATTGTACAGACTGAAGGGTTCAGATCAGTCCTTGTTACATTGTATGGACTGAGGGGCTCAGATCAGTCATTGTTGCATTGTACAGACTGAGAGGCTTAGATCAGTCCTTGTTACATTGTACAGACTGAGGGGCTCAGATCAGTCCTTGTTACATTGTACAGACTGAGGGACTCA
The DNA here is from genome assembly GCF_965119305.1 of Pelophylax lessonae. Lineage (NCBI taxonomy): Eukaryota > Metazoa > Chordata > Amphibia > Anura > Ranidae > Pelophylax > Pelophylax lessonae. The sequence continues at coordinate 15,083,715 of NC_138777.1, read as the reverse complement.
GATCAGTCCTTGTTACATTGTACAGACTGAGGGACTCAGATCAGTCCTTGTTACATTGTACAGACTGAGGGACTCAGATCAGTCCTTGTTACATTGTACAGACTGAGAGGCTTAGATCAGTCCTTGTTACATTGTACATACTGAGAGGCTCAGATCAGCCCTACTGCAGCCTCCCATCTTGCTACTTTGTTGCATTGTACGGCCTGATAGCAGGGGGAGAAGAGACTAAGGAAATGCTTCCTCTTGCCCTAGACAAAGTCACAGCCTGGAACCCAAGGATGGCTTTGTTGGAGATAATAAATAGCACTTTCATTGAAAAGCGATACATTGTGACATGTCAGGAATGTTTTCATGCAGACTAATAAGGTTACGGAAAGGTTCACTTTACCACGTCAGTAAGATTATTCACAACCAGTCAAATTCCCATGTACATGGAATAAAATGAAGACGACTGAACCCGAGGCGGACTATAGTAGCACGTCTTTACAGAGGAGGAGGTGGAGGGACGGGAACTCGTCCTCGCCGCGTTGCGTCCACTGTCCACCTCCGATCTCTAATTAAGTAGACTAGGATTCTGCCAGCAGACGGAGTTGTGACAGAGTGAAATGAGGCGTGTTTGTTTATCGGTTCGCGAGCATTACGGCCACGGCTTTCCTCGGGCAGCTGACCTGAAGAATGCGTCCCGCGTACGCAAACCAGGGCGAGAGCTAATGAGTCAGAAAACACAATGTTTTAATTGGAAGATGTTCCAAGTCCGGACTCTGTGCCCAGAACCTTATCAGTGGGAATAATGATGGCTGACCATTAGCAGAATGGGAGGTGGATTGTTTTCCATTCGGTCAGGCATGGATGTTTGCATATGATACATCGTTGGTAAGGTTGAAAAAAAATACACCAGTCCACCCAGTTCAACCTATGGTGTGTGTGTGTGCATTGTACATCCCTGTATGTTGTGATTGTTAAAGCGTAACTCCACTTTTGTTGAGAAAAAAAAAAAATCCCCTCTGGGTGATCTCTGTACATTGACATCACTTCCGGGTACTCGGCGCCAAATTCAAAAAAATTACAGTATTCAAAGCAGCCAAACTTGGCGTTTTGAATGCTTTTAACCACTTGCCGACCACCGCCCGACTATATACGGCGGTGGTCAGCCCCTCCCAGGCAAAGTGACGTACCGGTACGTCACTCGCATGTAAGCCAATAGGGGGCGAGCGCGCGCCGCCGGAGGCGCGCTCCTGCCCCCGCTCGTTCCCTAAGCAGCCCGCGCGTGACCGGCAGACCCGATGTCCGCCGGTCACTCGCCATCGTCAGATACAGCGGGAGAAAGGCAGGCAGCTAATGTAAACACAGCCGCCTGTCATTCTCCCCTGTGTAACAGCACATGCTATGCAGGATCGTATATCTCTGTGGTTACACACACAGTCACATCCAATCACAGTTAGAAGCACGCCCCTAGGGACACACTTAACCCCTCCCTCTCCAATAAAGTTAACCCCTTCCCTCCCAGTGTAATTTTTACAGTAACAGTGCATATGTATAGCACTGATTACTGTAGTAATGTCACTGGTACCACCAAAAGTGTCAAAAATGTCAGTCAAGGGTCCGATCTGTCCGACGCAATGTCGCAGTCCTGCAAAAAAAAAAATTTGCAGATCGCCGCCATTACTCGTTAAAAAAAAAAACAATAAAAATGACAAAAATCTTTCCCTTTGTTAGTAAACGCAATAACTTTTGCGCAAACCATACAAAATACACTTTTTGCGATTTTTTTTACCAAACCTATGTAGCAGAAAACAAATTGGCCTAAAATGTTAAAAAATTTTGATTTTTACATTTTTTTGGGGGGGAATTTCATAAAAAAAATGTGAAAAATATTGTTATTTTTGCAAAATTGACGCTCTTTTTTTGTTTATAGCGCATGATCAAAAAATCGCACAGGTGATCAAATACCACCAAAAGAAAGCTCTGTTTGTGGGAAAAAAAGGATGTCAATTTTATTTGGGTACAGCGTCGCACGACCGCGCAATTGTCCGTTAAAGTCACGCAGTGCCAAATCGCAAAATAGGCCCTGGTCAGGAAGGGGGTAAAATCTTCCGGGGCTTAAGTGGTTAAGTGCAGAGGAGGGGTTTGGGGGTCTTTTAGACCCCCAGATCCCTCCACAATAGTACCTGTAAAAAAAATTAAAAAAAATAAAATACATAAATTCTTAAGCCCCGTACACACGATCAGATTATCGAACGATCTGTCGTCCGTTTTTTGTGGCATGCTAGTCTGATGTGGAAAGTGAAGAGGTTATTTTCATACGAATTTTCCCGTAGGACAGAATTCTACTTCAGAAGTGATGTCATGTGTTGGATTGCTTTCTATGCGTTCTTTCATCTCTGAGCATGCCTAGTCTTGCTCTTAAGATTTTTTTCCGTCGAAATCTGTACTAATGAGACGAAAATCGGACGGACGACAAAAATTTTATAGTCTGCACATCAGGATTTTGTCAGCCGAAAGAGTCGGCTGTCGAAAGCACCATACTAACAATCCGAAAATCGGCAGATCGGTCGTCGGACGATTTTTTCCCTACAGATTTTCTTATCGTGTGTACGGGCCTTTAGTTAGTAGATGTGATAACTTTTGCCCAAACCAATCAAAAAAACACTTATTGCGATTTTTTTTTACCAAAAATGCGTAGCAGAAAACAAAAATTGGCCCAAAATGTTAAAAAAATGTGATTCTTAAATTCTTTTCTTTTGGGAATGTTATATAGCAGAATGTGAAAAATATTGTTTTTTTTTTTTTCAGAATGGTCACTCTTTTTTTGTTTATAGCGCAATAAATAAAAATCGCAGAGGTGATCAATTACCACCAAAAGAAAGCTCTACTATTTGTGGGAAAAAAAGGACGTAAATTTTATTAATGTACAGCGTCGCACGACCGCGCAATTGTCCGTTAACCGGTTGCCGACCGCCGCAAGTACATATACTGCGGCGGTCAGCCCTGGCCAGGCAAAGTGACGTATATATACGTCACTCGCCTGTCATTGGCTTGTGAGCCAATAGCGGGCGAGCGCGCGCCCGCTGAGGTGTGCGCCCGCCCCGGCTCGTTCCCAGACAAGTCAGTGCGTGTGACCGGCATACCCGATGTCCGCCGGTCACTCACAATCGTTCGCCGGGAAGAGAGAAAGGCAGCCGGCTAATGTAAACAAAGCCGCCTGTCATTCTCCCCTGTGTAGGAATGGTGATCATACGGTTCTACTATGTAGGACCGTTGATCTCTGTTTTTACACCAGTAGCCACATCCAATCACAGTTAGAAACACGCCCCTAGGACACACTTAACCCCTCCCTCTCAATACAGTTAACCCCTTCACTACCAGTGTATTTTTACAGTAACAGTGCATATATATAGCACTGATTACTGTAGTAATGTCACTGGTAACCCCAAAAGTGTCAAAAATGTCAGTCAAGGGTCCGATCTGTCCGCTGCAATGTCGCAGTCCCGCAAAAAAAATCGCAGATCGCCGTCATTACTCGTCAAAAAAAAAAAAAAAACACCAAAAATGACACTAAATCTTTCCCTTTGTTAGTAAACGCGATAACTTTTGCGCAAACCAATCAAAATACGCTTTTTGCAATTTTTTTACCAAACATATGTAGCAGAAATCAAATTGACCGAAAATGTTAAAAAATTTAGATTTTTACATTTTTTTGGGGGGGGGGGAATTTCATATAAAAAAATTTGAAAAATATTGTTATTTTTGCAAAATTGTCGCTGTTTTTTTGTTTATAGCGCATGATCAAAAAAATCGCACAGGTGATCAAATACCACCAAAAGAAAGCTCTGTTTGTGGGAAAAAAAGGACGTCAAATTCGTTTAGGTACAGCATCGCACGACCGCGCAATTGTCCGTTAAAGTCACGCAATAAAAAATCGCAAAAAACCCCCTGGTCAGGAAGGGGGTAAAATCTTCCGGGGCTTAAGTGGTTAAAATAACGCAGTGCCAAATCACAAAATATGGCCTGGTCATTAAGGGGGCAAATCCTTTCGGTCCAGAAGTGGTTAAAGGAGAATTCTACAGAAAAAAAAGTATTGGTTAAACTGATAAGTGCTTTATTTTACCAATACTATTGTTTTATATTGGCTTTTGGAATTTACAAATGCAGCCATTTAGAAATTGGATGAAAGGTTTAGCACTGGGGAAACACTTTTTAAAAGATAAAAAAGTGAATTTTATATACAACTATATAGATCAGACCAAAATGAGGGGCAAATGGGGAGGAAAGAGGGACAGAGGGACTTTGTCCAAAATCCGGGACAGTCCCTCAAAATCCGGGACACTCCCTCAAAATCCGGGACACTCCCTCAAAAACCGGGACACTCCCTCAAAACCAGGGACAGTTCAGAGCAATGTATACCAAAGGGCCACAGGTTGGGCACCAGGGGCCTACGGGCTTGTCCAGAAACACCATGTAAAGCCTACTGATTCTGCCTACAGAAAAAAAGACAACCTGATTGGGAGATGTGGGGATGGCACACACCATACCCCCCCTTCCAACTTTTTGAGGCGAGGGACACCTATTAGCAAAAGTATGCAGGCATAGGACACACCCCCCTTGCCACACCCCCTTAAAGGAGAATTCTACAGGGGGAAAAAAAGTATTGGTTAAACCGATAAGTGCTTTATTTTACTATTACTATTGCTTTATTTTGGCTTTTGAAATCTACAAATGCAGCAATTTAGAAATTGGATGAAAGGTTTAGCACTGGGGAAACACTTTTTAAAAGATAGAAAAGTGCATTTTATATACAACTATATAGGTTAGACCAAAATGAGGGGCAAATGGGGAGGAAAGAGGGACAGAGGGACTTTGTACAAAATCCAGGACAGTCCCTCAAAATCAGGGACAGCCCCTTAAAATCAGGGACAGTCCATTAAAATCCGGGACAGTCCCTCAAAATCCGGGACAGTCCCTCAAAATCCGGGACAGCCACTCAAAATATGGGACAGCCCCTCAAAATATGGGACAGCCCCTCAAAATCCGGGACAGCCCCTCAAAATCCAGGACAGCCCCTCAAAATCAGGGACAATCCCTCAAAATCAGGGACAGCTCCTCAAAATCAGGGACAGCCCCTCAAAATCAGGGAAAGCTCCTCAAAATCCAGGACAGTCCCTCAAAATCCAGGACAGTCCCTCAAAATCCAGGACAGTCCCTCAAAATCAGGCACAGTTCAGAGCAATATATACCAAAGGGTCGCAGGTTGGGCACCAGGGGCCTAAGGGCTTGTCCAGAAACACCATGAAAAGCCTACTGATTCTGCCTACATGGGTTTAGATAAAATGAACAAAAAAAGCAACCTGATGGGGAGTTGTGGGCATGGCACAGATATATTTCCTGGATAGAACTGACAATCAGCGGATGTTACTTGTTGACATTTAAATAAGATTCCACCACGTCTAATTCAGCCGTTATCAGGGAACAGAGGCGGGTAGAAGAAATATTACCGATCGTGTGAAGAATCCGTCTTCAAGGTTGGGAGAGACGCTAGAAGAATCTCATAAAAGGAATGTAGCCGGTAATTACTGCCTCATCTCTCCCCGTCACAGCTTGGGGAGTTTTTCTGCTTTTAAATGCAAATCAAACTCAGATAAAATGCGGCTCGGATGTTTTAAAAGTCTGTCATCTGGGTGGAGAGGGAAGACGTCTCCGCTAGACGGGGAGAGCGGGGACAACGGCGCGGATGAAAGCTGCCAACGAGTGACTCGGAGACGCTGGTGGCGATGGCGTGGAGGGAAAAAAATATATAAAAATTCACAAACTTCACGGCCGTAATGCATTAATAATGGAAGCATAGATTCATTCTGCTGCAACCTCACCAGCTCAAACCCGGTGCGTTTAATTTTACAGAAATAAACAAACGTGCGGAGGATGACCGGTCTCACAGGTGCCGCTCCAGGGGGTTCAATGTCTAAGGCTCCAATCGCTTGTGCAACTTGTCATGTGACTTTCTGTGTTCAAAGTCACAAGTCGCAGCCCATGTACTTCAATGGAAGCCGTTCAAATCTATGCGACATAAAAGTCAAAACTACTTCCCGCCTAGCCATAGGTGTGTGCACAGGGTGTGCCTGGGCACACTATAATAACCCCATGCTGCGCTGATCCCCCCTGCTTCCTGGCAAACTCCCCCCCGATTTCAGTACTGCCAACTTCCCTCCTCTCCTGCCAGCTATGGTGGATGTTATTGGATGGAGAACCAAGGAAAGGCGACAGTAAATATTTAATCTAAATATTTAATCTTTTTCTAAATGAACACAGTGAGTGATCTGTAATGATCGCTCCTGTGTTCATTCTTAGCTGAAGTATAGTAAACTATGCTTCGGTTTGTGAATGAACATGAAGCCAATCGGCACAGAGCACTTCCCATCTGTCTACTGTCCAGGCTGCTGAGGCTGCAGAGAAAGGGACTGGGGAATCGCTGTCCTCAGTCTTTTTCTTTGTCTCAAAAGTGAGACATCACATTAGTCCCTTGACTTTTCACCAAAGCCCCCCTCCTAAAAAAAAAAAAAAAAAAAACTCCAGTGAGTGATCTGTAATGGTCACTCCTGTGTTCATTCCTAACTGAAGCATAGTAAACTATGCTTCAGCTTGTGAATGAACATGAAGCCAATCAGGACAGAGAACCTCCCATTTGTCTACTGTCCAGTGCAGCTGAGGCTGCAGAGAAAGGGACTGGGGAATCTCTGTCCTCAGTCCCTTTTTCTGTCTCAAAAGTGAGAAATCAGGGCTCTGTTTGGACCCTTGATTTTTCACCAAAGCCCCCCAATGGGGCTCCTAAAAAAAAGAACAAAATCACAGTGAGTGATCAGTAATAATCGCTCCTGTGTTCATTCTTAACTGAAGTATAGCAAACTATGCTTCAGTTTGTGAATGAACATGAAGCCAATCAGCACAGAGCACTTCCCATTTGTCTACTGTCCATTGCAGCTGAGGCTGCAGAGAAAGGGACTAGGGAATCTCTGTCCTCAGTCCTTTTCTCTGTCTCAAAAGTGACAAATCAGGGGTCTGTTTGGACCCTTGATTTTTCACTAAAGCACCCCCAACAGGGTTCCTAAAATAAATAAATAAATAAAATTTTAAAAAAAGAATAAAAAATATTGAAAAAAATGTAAAAAATGGTAAAAAAATAATAGAAAATATATAAAAATAAAAAAACTCTGCTCTACTGACACCATTCACTGCTCTGCTGATAGACACGCGTGTTTGTGCTCTGGGGTGCACACCCTAATGCAATAGGCTGCACACACCAAAGCCGGGGTGTGCCGCCAATGCCAACATTTGACAATAGGCTGGGCGGGACATTTATTGTTCATTATCTGACGTTCTCCCAGAACGGCCTGCATTGCTGCACGATCTGTCACCAACTGTTTCCACCAGACACAGCTGATGACTGATCAGTGTACCGACCCACTGCTGGTACCATGTGATAACTGCAACCAATCACAGATCACATGACAATTGCTTTGTTTTATGCCATACATTGTGTACAATTGTGCTGGTAGCTGTGATTGGTCACAGTGATCATATGGTACAGGCAGGGCCAATCATAGCCCATCTGTACCATGTGATTAGCTGTGGCCAATCGCAGCAAAATCGCAATACACACTAATTGATTAAATTCCAGCAATGGCAGCTAAAAAGCATCGTTACCCCTCCACAGGAACTAGAAGGCATGCCTGGGAACTGGCAGGGTCAGCAGGTAACTGGAACAGGATTTGAAAGGGGATAAAATACGACCATGACACCGACGTCTATTGGAGGTAATATACTACTTACAAACAATTTTTTTAATTTCCGCTTGAGAAACGCTTGAACTTCTCAGCCACATCTGATTTCAAGAGATAAAAATATTAGATGGAGACGGCGGAGTGTTCAGTGCTCTCGTCTACCTGAGCCCGACCGCCGAGTGACGCCTCGCTGTTTACAAACTTCGGCGCACACAATGCTTCTTTCATGGCGAGGAACAACTTGTGCAGCTATCAGAGCATAATATTTACAGCATCTGACAGTAAATTGGTCTCTGTGATCCTGAACAACTTCTCGTTTCAATGATCTAACGTTTCCCTTTAAATGACCAATGAGACAGGAATGGAAAGTCATTATATATATATATATAAATAAAAAAAAAAAGATTTCCCAAAAGCATTCAGTGACAACTACAGAACATTAACTCCATTTTCGCGGGGGGAAAAAATAGCAAATAAAAAAAAAAATAATATAGTGTATACAATTGTGATACAAGTCATATTATAAATGAATGTTATTAACCACTTCTGGACCGGAAGATTTTCCCCCTTAATAACCAGGCAATTTTTTGCGATTCGGCACTGCATTATTTTAACGGACAATTGCGCGGTCGTGCGACGCTGTACCAAAATAAAATTGATGTCCTTTTTTTCCCACAAATAGAGCTTTCTTTTGGTGGTATTTGATCACCTGTGCGATTTTTATTTTTTGTGCTATAATCAGAAAAAGAGCGACAATTCTAAAAAAAAAAAAAAAAAAAAACAATATTTTTCACTTTCTGCTATATAACATTCCCAATAAAAAAAATCATAAAAATCTAATTTTTTCATAATTTTAGGCCAATTTGTTTTCTGCTACATATTTTTGGTAAAAAAAAAAAAATCCTAATAAGCGTATTTTTAACGGGACTGCAACATTGCAGCAGATTGGACCCCTAACTGACACTTTTGGGGGGACCAGTGACATTAATACAGTAATCAGTGCTAAAAATATGCACTGTCACTGTACTAATGACACTGGCAGGGAAAGGGGTTAACTCAGGGGTGATCAAATGGTTAAATGTGAGCCTAGGGGGTGTTTTCTAACTGTGGGGGGATGGGCTTGTGGAATCAACACAGAGACCTGTGTTCCTAAATAGGAGGGTCACAGGCGCTCTGTATTGATTCCTGAGAGAACAACGGTCTGCTGTTGTAAACACCCCATTCTCTCTCCAAGGGGTGCGATCACGGGTGCCCGGTGGTAATCGCGGCCCCACGAATCAGCTTCGCCGCTGGCGAACGGGGGGGCGCACTCCCAGGATCGCTCCTGCAGATTGCCGTATAGGTACGGCAATTTGCGCAGCTGAGCCAGCCTGCCGCAGTATGCTATATATGCATCGGGCAGTCAGCAAAAAAAGACCTTTCCTTTTCAATCTGCAGCTGTTGTAATTTTCTGAAAATGCAATATGGCCGCCTGGAGCTGTTCTGCACACAGAATGTATACTGACCACACCCCCAGAAACATTTCTTGCTTGTGTGATTGGCTCACCAATTTTCCCAGAAGTCTGCACTAAGATACAAGTCAGATTTCTGACATCCCCTGCAACAAAAAGGTCTTTTTTGGTGAGATACTCCCAATAGGAACACGTCTAAAGGGGTGCAGACCCAGCAGATTTCCTCATTAGAGCTCTGCAGCTGCCACAGCTGATAGATAATTATGAAACCACTCCCATTAGACCCACTCAGCACAGATGAACAAACAATGATTTCTTTTGAATAATAAAAAGTTAGGAATCTGCAACAAAGTTTCTTTATAATCCCTGCAATGTACAGAGATCACTAAGAGGGGAATGTTTTTTTTTTTCTCCACAAAAATGGAGTTACGCTTTAAATATTTTAATAGAGTGACATTCTGTCTAAGGTCGGGTTCACACTGGTGTGATGTCAGTCATTGCATGCGATTCCAACCGCATTGCTGAGCAGATCACATGCAATGTCTATGCGATGCAAATTCGGCCATAAAAACTATATGGCTGAATTCGCATCGCATTTGGACCAAACTCATGCAGGACCCTTTTTTTTGTCCACACCAGAATCGGATCGCTTGGGTGTGAACACCCATGCGATCCGATTCCTGTCCAAATTCACAGTTCGCACTGTGATCTGTGAACCAATCTTGGGGTGTCATTGACTTTGTATTGACACAATCAGCAGTTCGCAGACGGCAATGTGAACTGCTGGCAAATCAGGTGCGATGTGGGAACCTGCACTGGATTCACAGGATTTCCCGTATTGCACCAGTGTGATCCAGCACTAATGGTATCAATCCAGTGCCATGGGACAAGGTCATTTAGAGCCCAGGATGAACATGACAAACTGCGCCCCCCCCCCCCCAAAAAAAAAAATGTATGAGCATTGTGTGTAACGAAAATCCCCCCACAAAAACACTGAGCAATAATCTGTATGTATATATATATATATATTTATTAACGTAAATATAAATATTTATTTTTCATACTAATATAATATGAATTATTAAATTATTAAATCATTAAAATATTTAAACCAGCACGTGTAAAAAAAAAACTGTTCAATTAGTTTTACTTTTGTTTTCCCATTTACTGTAATTATTTTTAAAATGTCACTAAACCCGGATCGTAAAAAAAACCCATCAATAAATGATGTATTCCATGCTGTTCATACCCACTCAGTCACTATGAGATTTTCGATTTCTGTATTCCGCAAAAAAAACCTGGTTGATCCTGCTGCTCTCTATCGCCCCCTCCTGTCTATGTCCCCACTGCAGTTGGGGATTTTGCAGAGCAGTGCTGGCAGCTCTGCACATGCTCTGTTTTCAGGGAGATTCTATGCTGAGCATTTCCTCCCTATCACATCTGAGCAGCCCATGTGACTATAGAGTCACACATGTGGGTGTATAAGCAGTGGTAAATGACAGCCCACTCCCTCCTTCTCCTCCATTCCCACTAACCAGCTAAACACAATAAGGGCGGGATATATTACATATAGATTAATGGAGGCTTCACCTCCCTCTTATTCTAAGACTGGAAGGGCATGACACAGGCTGTGACTGGTAGAAACCCGCCCACCACGTCATTTCCACAAAATGTATTCCCTCCTTCTCCTCCATTCCCACTAACCAGCTAAACACAATAGGGGCGGGATATTACATATAGATTAATGGAGGCTTCACCTCCCTCTTATTCTAAGACTGGAAGGGCATGAGAGGCTGTGACTGGTAGAAACCCGCCCACCACGTTGTTTCCACAAAATGTATTTCAAATATATATATATATATATATATATATATACATACACACTGTGTGTGTATATATATATATATATATATATATATATATATATATATATATATATATATATATATATATATATATATATATATATGCGTATGTGAATTTAAAACACTGTATTGATATTTTTTTTTTTTTATCAAAAGCGTTTTTTTTTTATGTTGAACATGTGACCAGCAGCAGAGGACTAGACACTCCCCCCTGCTTATGTTTCCCTGCAGACAGGCTGGGAGAGAGCTGGGTCATGTGACAGCTGTGTATCCATTAGAAAAAGGGTACTTTGTATTTTTATTAAAATAATTCCAGTGCCATCATCCACATACAGAAATAGAAGGAGCAATGTAAATTAAACAATGTGTGTTTAGTGTCACTCTAATTTTTTTTTTTCAGGATAAGTAAGACTGCTTAAAACAGAAAAAAAAGGATTTTCCAAAGGCTTGGCCTGAAAAAACAAAGAAGGCAAATAATAAAGTGCTGTGTACAGTACTTAAAAGTATTAAAATAATAAAAAATAAACCATGAAACAAAGAATGATTATAGCGTGTCTCATTAAGACTCTGTAATGTGAGCTTTCAGCAGAGATCTGCCTTATAAAAGACCGTGGCGTGTTCCGATCTGGCCGATTAATTTAGCAAATAGCGGGCTTTTAATGTGAGGTTTACAAGAGTCTGTGTATAGAAGCTAAATTATATAGAAGGAAGACGCAGAGCTGTTATCTGGAGGTATCCACTGAGGATGCTTCCTGCCACTTATTACACCGGAGAAAATGTTAACAGTGGCTGTTCCCAGCAATTACAGTCCTCCTGTACTGACGCCGCCGGGGGTGCGCCTGTGGAATTCCGATGTTTTTCACGGGATACGGGTCTGTGAAAGGTCGGAGACACCAAAAGGCACTGCTCTGGGCGTATAAAAGGCCACCAAGTGGCCCCAATGTATACAATACAGAAACAAGAAATTTTGAAATTGGGTAACGGTGCAGATCTGCGATAAACATGAGATGTTATTGTCCCCCTTATATCGGGTTCATTCAATACTATGAGCCATGCAGCACATGCTTTTAGTGGAATATCAAAAATAAATAAATGTGCCAAAAAAAATAGATGGCTGGTGATGTATAAGAATCATGTTAACCCGGTTATTCTTGACTGCTCTGTTAAAAAATAAATCCAGTTGTGAATGAACAGGGAGGCTGCAGAGTTCATCCTGTTTATTAATTTTGAGGCTGCAGAGATGGAGTGTGAAGACACAGCCTTCAATATCCTTTCTCCGTTCTAAAAATGACACATAGGGGATTTGTTTAGACCCCTGATATTTCACCAAAGCTCCCACACAGGGCTGCTAAAAAAAAATTTGTAAAAAATAATAAAAAATACAATTCTAAAAAGTTTAAAAAAAAATAAAATAGTAAAAAATAAAAATATACTGACACCGTCCACTGCCCTTCTGACACCAACATCTCCCTACAGATATCGTCCATTGCCCTACAGACACCGTCCTCGCCCTACAGACACCGTCCTCGCCCTACAGACACCGTCCTCGCCCTACAGACACCGTCCTCGCCCTACAGACACCAACCTCGCCCTACAGACACCAACCTCGTCCTACAGACACCAACCTCGCCCTACAGAAACCAACCTCGCCCTACAGACACCAACCTCGTCCTACAGACACCGTCCTCCTCCTACAGACACCGTCCTCCTCCTACAGACACCGTCCTCCTCCTACAGACACCGTCCTCGTCCTACAGACACCGTCCTCGTCCTACAGACACCGTCCTCGCCCTGCAGACACCGTCCTCGCCCTACAGACACCGTCCTCACCCTACAGACACCATCCTTGTCCTACAGACACCAACCTCGCCCTACAGACACCGTCCTCGTCCTACAGATACCGTCCTCGTCCTACAGATACCGTCCTCGTCCTACAGACACCGTCCTCGTCCTACAGACACCGTCCTCGTCCTACAGACACCGTCCTCGCCCTGCAGATACCGTCCTCGCCCTGCAGATACCGTCCTCGTCCTACAGACACCGTCCTCGTCCTACAGACACTGTCCTCCTCCTACAGACACCGTCCTCGTCCTACAGACACCGTCCTCGCCCTGCAGACCCCGTCCTCACCCTACAGACACCATCCTTGTCCTACAGACACCAACCTCGCCCTACAGACACCGTCCTCGTCCTACAGACACCGTCCTCGTCCTACAGACACCGTCCTCGTCCTACAGACACCGTCCTCGCCCTGCAGATACCGTCCTCGCCCTGCAGATACCATCCTTGTCCTACAGACACCGTCCTTGTCCTACAGACACCGTCCTGCCCTGCAGACACCGTCCTCGCCCTACAGACACTGTCCACTGCTCTACTGACTGACACTGTAAACTTTTAAAGGTAGTTTAAGTTTGTATTTTTACAGTAACATTTGTTTCATTCGATTTTTCAAATTTTTCCTCACTGTTAATTAGGACAGGGGTCTTTAAACGTTCTAAAGAAAGAGACTTTAGTCTACTGCCCTTCAGACTTTAGGGGGGAGTATTAGGCCAGTGGGAGTAGAAAATGTCCTGGCATCAGTGGGAGTAAACAATGCCCTACCTTTGATGCCAGTGGGAGGAATAGTGCCCCATTGTTGGGATCAGTGGAAAGAATTCTGTCCTATTAGTGTGTGTGGGAATAATCATGCCCCATCATTGGTGTCAGTAGGAATAATATTTCTCCATCATTGGTGTCTGTGGGAGGAATAATGCCCCATCATTGGTGTCAGTGGGAGGAATAATACCCCATCAATGGGGTCAGTGGGAGGAATAATGCCCCATCGTTGGGGTCAGTGGGAGGACATAATGCCCCATCGTTGGTGTCATTTGGAGGACATAATGCCCCATCGTTGGTGTCAGTGGGAGGAAAAATGCCCCATCGTTGGTGTCAGTGGGAGGATAGAACGTCCCATCATTGTTGTCAGTGGGAGGGAATAATGCCCCTATCGTTAGTGTCAGCGGGAGGACATAATGCCCCATCGTTGGTGTCAGTGGGAGGAATAATGCCCCATCGTTGGTGTCAGTGGGAGGAATAATGACCCATCATTGATGTCAGTGGGAGGAATAATGCCCCATCGTTGGTGTCAGTGGGAGGAATAATGCCTCATCGTTGGTGTCCATGGGAGGACATAATGCCCCATCATTGATGTCAGTGGGAGGAATAATGCCTCATCGTTGGTGTCAGTGGGAGGAATAATGACCCATCATTGATGTCAGTGGGAGGAATAATGACCCATCATTGGTGTCAGTGGGAGGAAATATGCCCCATCATTGAGGCCAGTAGGAGGAACCCCATTGTTAGTGGTAGTGGGAGAACATAATGCCCCATCATTGGTGTCAATGGAAGGAATTTTTTGATAGGATCAGTGGGAAAAATAGTGTCCCATTGTTGGCATCAGTGACAGGAATGTTGCCTCATTGTTGATTTTAGTGGATGGAATAGTGCCCCAAGGGCCAGATAAAGGCAAACAAAGGGCTGCATCTGGCCCCTGGGCCAGAATTTGGAGACCTTGGTAGTTAATTTCTTTAAAAAAAAAAAGGGTGCTTAACCCCGGTGATCTTTTTCCTGTTATTCAGGTAGATCGCCACCTCTCAAAGGTTGCCTACCCCTGCTTCCTTCTTCAGTTGGCCACGGTGGAATAAATAAATCCTACAATCCATGCTCCTTACGGTTCAGTTGAACGTTCTCAGCTATGCTGTTTATGGTTCCTCACCAAATAACTCGATAACATTTAATATGAAGAGGCTCGTGTTCTCATCTATCAGAATTGAAGAATGAGGGTCTGATGGACGTTGGCCCCATCATTGACGTACATGAAGAGCACTCAGGTCGCTGAAGAAATATTCAGTATAAATCTGAAGTGTTTATATGTAAAATATCCTTTATTTATGTCCCCGGCGAGGGCATCCAATACTCCCGCTGTACCTCCATCAGCAAGGTTTACGGCAGCTGCGAAGGGACCTTGGCCTCGGCAGACAATCCGATGAGCGGGCTGTCGGAACTTGTTTTATTTACTATTCAAACTCTTCTCGCTAAATAGTCTGGTTGACTTGCTGCTGGGGATATGGAGGCTAAGAGGAGGTGAAGCCGGATCGGTAGTGTGAGGTTGCAGAGAAGAGAACGCATAATGGTTTTCAGAACATCACCCTTAAAATGTTTCAGGTCAATGGCCCGATCGAACTGTTCTTCTTTCTCGCTAGCAGATCTATTCGGCTAAAAGTGTCTCTAAACCCAAGAATAAAAACTTAATATACTGCAGATTACAAGCCAGGGCTGGCCCAAGAAACTGTACTGCCTAGGTCCAGGAATTAAATGCTGCCACCCCTCCCCCCACCCCCATGCCCACCAAAGGGCCCCCACATCCATTATTTTATATCATGATATACTGCTCCCACTCCAAACCTGTTACTTATATATAGTCGGCCTTCTCTATACTCTATATAGTCGGCCTTCTCCCACTATATAGACTGCCAGGGCTGTCTTTAATATTGACTGGACCCTGGGCAAATATATTCTTTGGCCCTCCTGAATCCACTTATCAACTATTTGCAGGCATTGCAGGCTCAAGGGGCCCCACAACAATGACTGGGCCCAGGGCAGCTGCCACTTTTGCCCTGTGTTAAAGACGGCCCTGCAGACTACATCGGGGCAGGGTCTGAGAGTCAGTGACGCTCCCGCTCCCACCCCCTCCCCTGCTCTCTGTGGACTACCGCTGCCTCAATGCCAGTGGCATCGTGGGGTGGCTCCAAAACAGTGATAGGGCCTGGGGCATTTGCCCTGTGTTAAAGACGGCCCTGCAGACTACATTGGGGCGGGGTCTGAGAGTCAGTGGCGCTCCCGGTCCCGCCCCCTCCCCTGCTCTCTGTGGACTACCGCTGCCTCAATGCCAGTGGCATCGTGGGGTGGCTCCAAAACAGTGATAGGGCCCGGGGCATTTGCCCTGTGTTAAAGACAGCCCTGCAGACTACATCGGGGCGGGGTCTGAGAGTCAGTGGCGCTCTCGCTCCCGCCCCCTCCCCTGCTCTCTGTGGACTACCGTTGCCTCAATGCCAGTGGCATCGTGGGGCGGCTCCAAAACAGTGATAGGGCCCGGGGCATTTGCCCTGTGTTAAAGACAGCCCTGGCGCCGTCCCTCTCAAGTTGCCGCCTAGAATGCATTAAGATAAAAAACCTTCTGCGTTTACAACTTTAAAACTTTTTTTTTTTTTGTTTTAACTTAAAGTAGAACTATAGGCAAAACTTTCTTTTTTTTTCATTTTGGATAAAGCAAATGAGGGTTATAACCCGACAGATTATTTATCACCATCTGTGTCCCATTTGCGGAGATTTCCCTTCTGCCCCACAGCCAAACAGGAGCAAATGCCTATATCAAAGGAATTTCTTAGGGACCCCCAAGTCACCAGAACTAGTGTAGAAGATTTCCCCTCTATTACTTTTCTGGGGACAACCCAAAATTCGGTTAATTTTATTTTTCTTTTCAGTGATCATGGTAAACAGGACAAATAGAGAAGGTGAATCTCCTTAACTTCTTGCCGCCTGCGCTATAGCTGAAAGACGGCTACAGCGCGGGCTCTAATTTCCGGGAGGCCGTCTTTGGACACAGCCAATCACAGATCGTGGTAAATGGCCAATCACAGCGGCCATTTACCACGTGATCGGACCATGCAATGAGAGATGATCTCATATGTAAACATAGGGGTTAACTTTATTGGAGAAGGAGGGGTTAAGTGTGTCCCTAGGGGCGTGCTTCTAATGTGCAGGGATGTAGTTGGTTGTGTAACAACAGAGATATACGATCCTGCATAGCAGGACCGTATGATCTCTGTTCTTACACAGGGGAGAATGACAGGCAGCTTTGTTTACATTAGCCGCCTGCCTTTCTCCCTTCAGAGCGGACAATCGCGAGTGACCGGCGGACATCGAGTCCGCCAGTCACACGCGCGGGGGGGTCCGGGGACGAGCGGGAGCACGCCTCCGGCGGCACGCGCTCGCCCCCCTAGAGCCTCACAGGCTAGCGACGTAGTACTTGCCTGTGAGGGGCTGACCGCCAACGTAAATATACTGTGGGCGGTCGGCAAGTGACTAAATAACAACTATTTTATACTCCCCTGCTCTGTGTAAGGGTTTTGCACAGAGCAGCCCCGATCCTCCTTATCTGGGGTGCCCCGGCGGCGCTCCTGTCCCCTCATCTCCAACGGGTGCCCCCACAGAGAGCCGCTTTCCATGGGAGCACCCGTACGGGCACGCTCACAAGTCTCGCTGCTGCGTCCATTGGCCCCCCACCCACTCCCGTTTCACTGGATTTGATTGACAGCAGTGGCAGCCAATGGCTCCCGCTGCTATCAATCTATCCAATAAGCAACCTGTGACAGCGGCTGGAGCCGCTGGGCTTGTGCTGGTCCCTGGAACATTCGGGTTCAGGTAAGAAAAAGGGGGGTTCTGGGGGGGGGGGCAGCTGGAGCACAGAAGGTTTTTCACCCTAATGCACCCTAACCCAACAAGACAAATCCTATTCATTTCAATGGCCCCTGTTCACATCTGAGCGTTTTGACGCTGTAAGCAAAACGACCAACGCTCAAAAAAGTACATGAGCTTCTTTTTGGGCAGATTACAGGCATTTTCCATTGGTTTCTATTCAATCTAAAAACGCCTGCACAAAAAACGCCTGTAAAAAACGCCTGTAAATCGCAGTATAAATCGTGGTAAAATCACGGTAAAATTTGCGGTAAAAACGCACGAAAACGCTACGCTCAGGTGTGAATGTAGCCTCAGTGTTTGACTGAACTTCCACTTAAAAAAAAAAAAACAACACAAAATTCATGTGATAGCAGAGTACCGTTATCTGCTACTCTGCTTATACCAAAGGTTCCAGATTCCTCAGCAGAAGTCCCATTTTAGTGCCAAGTAGAATGTGCCTGAAACCCGCAAACACCAATGGATTCACATGAAGCGAGGAAGACGCACCGGGGAGGTAAGCGAGCTGCGGGAAATCACAACAGGTGCGTTCTCAGTCTCGTTCGCCTGCAGCATCGCCGACTTCTGTTTCCACATGGTAAGCCTCATGCTGACATACATTAGCCTCTAATTGCCGAACAACAGCCACTGACTTTCCCCGCGGTGCCCCAGGGAAGGGCTTTCAATCCGCACGGCAGGGGGGCCCGCATTTACCCCTATTATTTATCCTTTTCCTTTGCAAAACATTATTTTATATATATATTATTATATAGGATTTATACAGCGCCGACAGTTTAGGCAGCGCTTTACAACTTGATATATATATATCTCATGGCAGGTTCCTGCACTCATCCCCATTATTTATCCTTTTCCTTTGCAAAACATTATATATATATATATATATATATATATATATATATATATATATAATCATATAGGATTTATAGCGCCGACAGTTTACGCAGCGCTTTACAACTTGATATATATCTATATATCATTTTATATATATATATAAAATTATATGTCTACATTTAGTATGTATGTATATATATATATATATATATATATATATATATATATATATATATATATATATAGCATGGCGGGGGGCCTGCACTCATCCTCATTATTTATCCTTTTCCTTTGCAAAACATTATTTTTTATATACATATAATTAAATTGGATTTATATAGCACCGACAGTTTACGCAGCGCTTTACAACTTGATATATCTATATATAATTTTTTATATATACACACACACATATATATATATATATATATATAAAATTATATATCTACATATAATTTTTTTATATATATATCACGGCGGGGGTATCTTTTTCCTTTGCAAAACATTATTTTATTTATATATATATATATATATATATATATATATATATATATTTTTTTTTTTTTTTTTAAATACCATAGGCAGGATTGTGTGCTCTGTGATTCACATTCTAAGGAGGGCATGTTATATAAACAGTCACACAGCGGGTGGGCTGACAAGACACAGGAATGATTGGAGTTGCTGGCGGGATTGATATGCTTGTTATTATAGTCCTGCCATGCACCCTGCATATGTCATTTGTGTGTTATGACTTTATATACCATTACATTTGTATAAACTGTTAGGTTGGTTAGTAGGGTAAAAAAGGTTTAAAAAAAAAAAAAAAAAGTTTTCAGTATGAAGCAGAGTGATGGTGTAAGCGCTACGAAGGAGAACTCTTGAGAAGAATGGTTCATGAATGTTGGATATTTCGGGACATTATTGATTGGATGTGATTTAGGAACACTTTTTTTTAAAGAGGAAGTAAACCCTCCTCTGCAAGTTGTACCTATAGGTGATCCTATGATAAGGCTTACCTATAGGTACTGTAAATATCTCCTAAACATGTACGGTTTAGGAGATATTTACCTGACATGCACCCAGTGACATCACTGGCGCATGCGCTCTGAAGGAACGGCCGCTGGTGCCGTTCCTTCAGAGCCCCGTGCCGTGACCGTTGGCTCCCGTCACCGCGGCTCCGGCCACTCAGATAGCTGGATGCCGCGATCCCGGAAGACGGGCGACTGGACATGTCGCCCGTCATACAGGTAAGCGGACGGCACGGCGGGGGCTCGTTCTAAGATAAGTATTTCATAATATATACATACATATTCATAATCGATGCACACTAGCTCATTGTGTGTTTCTCTTTCAGGTTGCAAAAAGAAAAAAAAAAACTTTTTGGGGGTTTACAACCTCTTTAATCAGAGTTTAGCATCAAGTCAGTTAAACTCCTGGGATATTGATCTGATTAGGTAAAGCCCGTACACACGTACCGAATGTCGGCCGAACGATCGGCCGTCTTTTGTCCGGTGCTGTCCTGTCGGCTGAAAAGTGCAAAAGACTGCACATGAATTTTGTCGGCCAACAACAGCCGACTGCAGAAGTGATGTCATGTGATGGTTAACTTTCCGTGTGTTTTTTCTTTTCTGAGCATGCCCAGTCTTGCTAATTGGCTGTTTGTCAGCCGAATTCTGTACTGACTGGCGAACAATCGGCCGTTCTGGTGACGGCCAACAAAAATTTTAAAGTCTGCACGCCAGATTCTGTTCGGCCGAAAATTCGCTGTCGGTTGTCGGAAGCATCATACTAACAAGCCGACAATCGGCCGATCGTTCGGCGGCCGAATATTTACGGCCGACAATCGCTACGCGTGTACGGGGCTTTAGTAGCAGAGAGGGTTGTTAATCAATTTCAGCTGCTTTGAAATTAACAACAGGTGTGCTAGATGGGCAACAATGAGACAACCTCCAAAACAGAATGGTTTTACAGGTGGAGGTAAATTATATATTTGTTCCCTTCTCATCTTTTCTGACTGTTTCTCACTAGTTTTGCATTTGGCTGGGGTCAGTGTCACTACTGGTAGCATGGGGTGATACCTGGACCCTATAGAGGTTGCACAGGCAGTCCAACTCCTCCAGGATGGCACATAAATATGTGCCATTGCCAGGTTTGCTGTGTCTCCCAGCACAGTCTAAAGAGCATGGAGGAGATTCCAGGAGACAGACAGTCACTCTAGGAGAGCTGGACAGGACCATAGAAGGTCCTTAACCCATCAGCAGGACCGGTATCTGCTCCTTCGTGCAAGGAGGAACAGGATGAGCACTGCCAGAGCCCTACAAAATGACCTCCAGCAGGACACTGGTGTGAATGTCTCTGACCA
The DNA here is from genome assembly GCF_965119305.1 of Pelophylax lessonae. Classification (NCBI taxonomy): domain Eukaryota; kingdom Metazoa; phylum Chordata; class Amphibia; order Anura; family Ranidae; genus Pelophylax; species Pelophylax lessonae. The sequence continues at coordinate 15,062,918 of NC_138777.1, read as the reverse complement.
AACAATCAGAAACAGACTTCATTAGGGTGGCCTGAGGGCCCAATGTCCTCTAGCGGGCGCTGTGCTCACTGCCCGTCACCGTGGAGCTCACGTGGCATTGGCCATTGAACACCAGAATTGGCAGGTCCGCCACTGGCGCCCTGTGCTTTTCATTAGGAGCATGCCCCGACATTGTCACACATGCACACAAGCACGCTGGGCCATACACATTACTATGTAGAAATTCTGAGTTGCTGCAATGAAATTTCAGCAAAATGGACTAGCCTGCTGCATCGTTTTTTTCACTTTGATTTTCGTGGTGTCTTTGAATTGAAAAAAAAAAATTTTAAAATTTAAAAATAGGCTGTGCACACCTATGAACCTGTGTGCCAGGATTATGATGGGTTTTGTAAACTAAACAAAAGAAAAAAAAATGTATGAATGCCATTATCCTTTCTCTTTTAAAGAGAGCGTGGGAGAACTTTAATGGCCCTGAATGCGTTCCTATCTTGTCCCTATGGCGGCTGCGGCTCGAAGATCTGAAGCAAGTTTGTTCCATTCCTATCACAGAACAATTACTTTGTGTTGCTGGGTAATAGAGCCATTGTTCTTGTCTGTGTCTCTCGGTGTGCAGGTTCAGGATGAGTCAGCCCGTATAATGAAAAGAACGTAGTCTGATACACAACGATCGATAAGCAAACAAGTTTGTGACCGGTGGACAGGCTGCACCCCGGTCATTTAGAGCGCAAGCTCACTTTCTTTTTTTTTTTGCATTGGCTACGTGCCCTTTGTTACCTCGTTTGGGTTTAACCACTTGAAGACCAGGCGTTTTCTGGAACTCTTTGTTTAAAAGTTAAAATCAGTGTTTTTTGATAGAAAATTACTTAGAAACCCCAAACATTATATATATATATATATATATATATATATATATATATATATATATATATATATATTATTATTATATATTTATTATTATTTATATATTTATTATTATTATTTATATATTTATTATTATTTATTCTATTATTATTTATGTATTTATTATTATTTATATATATATATATATATATATATACACACACCTGTCAGGAGCCTGTCTTTTCTTAATGTCAAAGTTTGTAAAGTATGGTAAGCTGATATAATTGTTTAAAATGCATGTATATGTTGATATATATATGCCACTGTCATCTTATTATATTGTTGAATTTACTGATATATATTCTTTTTATTATTAAAGTTGTGGAAGATGTAGCTCTGTCAATATTCCTGACGAAGCAGATTTGGCTGTTGTAGCCTGCGAAACGCGTCGAATATTGGACACTCTACACGCCATGTATCATATATGTGTATATATCAATTTGTGTGTGTCTATGTGATGTTTTTGATTATTTTTGTAATAAATTATTGAATTTTATCTTTTTGCTTACCTCAATTACTATTGAATCGACCCCTACACAGTCCCACTATCACTTAAGACACTGACTGGATTTGGGACCAGTTGACTCTGTCTGTCTTCAATATTTTTCATATATATATATATATATATTTTTTTTTATTATTATTATTTATTATTGTTTATATATTTATTATTATTTATATATTTATTATTTTTATTTATATATTTATTATATATATATATATATATATATATATATATATATATATATATATATATATATACACACACACACACACATATGTATTTTATATATATATATATATATATATATATATATTTATTTAATTTATTTTTTTTCCAGCAGAGACCCTAGATGAATAAAATGGCAGTCATCGCAAAATTTTGTCACACAGCATTTGCACAGCAGGCTTTCAAATGCAATTTTTTTTGGAAAAATACAATTTAATGAGCGTCTCTAAATGCTTTTAAAAGTGGTCCTGCAGCAAAGCTGCCCTGCGGAACCAATTTTATCAGTCATAGTAAAAAAAAAAAAAAAAAAATGGCCAATGGCTGCCGCCATAACCCTGATCTCTAATGTCAAATAAATGATGTTGTTGTGCTATGGGATGGTCATCATCAAATGTTTTTTTCCCCCTTCAATCAAAATTACTTTTCTGTGCCACCCGTCTCCGCAAACACTTGCAAAATTGCTTGGCTGCTATAGATGAGCTGTGTACACACAACGGGCGCCACTGCCAGCCATGCACAATGCAGCTCACTTTATGCGCAAGAAGATTGACCTTTTATGCAATTATTATACAGTGGATATAAAAAGTCTACACACCCCTATTAAAATGTCAGGTTTCTGCATTGTAAAAAAAATTAGACAAAGATAAATAATTTCAGAACTTTTTTTCCACAACCTTTGCAGGCTAACTCCACTTTTGTGGGAAACAAAATAGCAAATAAAGAAAAAACAATACAGCGTATACAATTGCGACACAAATCATATTGTAATTGAATGTTATTAAAAATGATCTTTCCTTTTCAATCTGCAGCTGTTGTAATTTTCTGAAATTGCAATGCAATATGGCCGCCTGGAGCTGTTCTGTACACAGAATGTATACTGACCACACCCCCAGAAACATTTCCTGCTTGTGTGATTGGCTCACCAATTTTCCCAGAAGTCTGCACTAAGATACAAGTCAGATTTCTGGCATCCCATGCAACAAAAATGTAATTACATACTACCAATAGGAACACGTCTAAAGGGATGCAGGTCCAGCAGATTTCCTCATTAGAGCCCTGCAGCTGCCACAGCTGATAGATAATTATGAAACCACTCCCATTAGACCCACTCCGCACAGAGGAACAAACAATGATTTCTTCAGAATAACAAAAGGTAGGAATCTGCAACAAAGTTTGTTATAATCCCTGCAATGTACAGAGATCACCCAGAGGGGAATGTTTTTTTCTCAACAAAAGTGGAGTTACGCTTAAAGTAGTTGTAAACCCACCTTTATACTTTAAGGCTTTAATAGGGTTTACCTATAGGTACTGCAAATATCTCCTAAACTTGCACCGTTTAGGAGATATTTACATTGCATGCAGCCGATGACGTCATTGGCGCATGCGCTCTGAAGAAGCTTCTTCAGAGCCCTGTGCCGTGACCGGCGGCTCCCACGCGCAGGGCTCTGACGTCACGCGGCTCCAGCCAGTAATACAGCCGGTTATACTGTATGCTGCGCCAACCCTAAATATACAGCAGCCAGCAACAACAAATAACAATTTGTGAAGACAATGGAAAAGCAAAAAATTTGCAGCGCTGTTAGATTGCGTTATAAAGTGCATTGGGGCTAATGCATATAAATATATGCTAACCAAAAAGTAAAGTGCATAAACTACAGTATGTGCAAAATCACGTAATTACAGTGCTTAAATGTGCAACTTATAAAGTATCTAAATACTTCAATACATAAAGTGCAAAATTGTATAAGAACCACAAAATGACTGCAGTACTAGGCAATAAAGTGCAAAATTAAATATGGACCACAAAATCAAAACAAATATATATATAAAAAAAATATAAAAGTGCACAAGAGATAAAGTGGCTGATGCTGTTAATGTGAAATGCTCATCATAGCATAAAGTCCTCAAATTCCACCACAGATGTGCAAAGGTGCAGATAAGTCTTCTATTGTGAATTCAGGTGCTTGACCATCACCAACAGGACAACTGTAATGAAGGCTTACCAGATGTAGTGGACCCAATAAAGTATACACCTTTTGGGTCATTCAGGCTTCTATGAAATAGATGGGCTTTATACCAGTAATATATCCAAAGATCAATGGCTCAATCCTTCAACGTCATCCACTAATATGGAATATTATAGCCACTAGCAGTAAGAGCAGCAAGAAATCCTCTTCCGGACGCTCAAAAAATAAAACGCTCACATAGTGTGTATCTTTTTAGAACATTTATAGTAAAAAAGAAGGAACACACTTACACAGACTTGATGGTATAGCGCTTGTACAAGTAGATAAAAGACGGCATTAGCGGTAGACCCAACGCGTTTCGTCTAAGTAGACATCATCTGGGGTCAGTAATACAGCCAGGAGACCCTGAAGAAAGAAGGGCGAAGATGGATGTGGCCGCCATCGGGGACGACACAGGCTTTGTTTTCAGGTGTCACATAATGTGCTAGTATGTGATGCATACTAGCACATTTTGCATTTACTTTACAGGGAAGAAAAAAAAAAGGAAAAAAAACCTGGAAGACTTTACTTCCTCTTTAATGTGACCTATAAAAACCCCAGAGGTGATGAAATACCACAAAAGAAAGCTCTATTTGTGTGAAAAATAAATTATATACATTTAATTTATGTGCAGCGCTGCATGACCGAGCAATTACCAGTTAAAATAGTGCAGTGCTAAATAGCAAAACATACCTTGGTCATGCAGGGGGTAAAACCTTCCGAAAGTGAAAATGGGTAATTTGTAGAGATTGACCGATTATCGGCAACACCGATATATCGGTGGCTGTTGTGCACTTTCCCCGATATATCGGAATCGGCCTTTTGATTTACTGATATTGCCGATATTTCTGGAAAGTGCTGTACCGGAGTGAGTGCGGCATCACCCCAGTACCAGCGTCCATAGCCGACGGTCGGCTGTCTTGTAATGACAACCAAAGCGGCTGAGAAGCCGCTCGGCTGTCATTCCAAAGAGCGGGAGGGGACACCTCCCTCCCGCCGCCTTCCGCGACTCTCCCGGGTCTTCTGTCCCACCGGGAGACCCGAGCATCCTACCTGCAGGGCCGCCGTCTGATCGGGCCTCCATTTTTTTAAATTTGGCGTCGAGTACCCGAAAGTGATGTCATGACATGACATCACTTCCGGGTACTGGCGGCGCCGAATTAAAAAAAACTTACAGCATTTAAAACAGCCAAAACTTGGCGTTTCTAAATGCTTTTAAGTGCAGAGGAGGGGTTTGTGGTCCCCCAGATTCCCCCAGGGGTTTTAGACCCCCAGATCCCTCCACCACAGTACCTGTAGACATAAAAAAATAAATATATATAGATTTTTTTTTTAATGTCCGAAAATATCGGCCAATATCGGCCGATACCGATATCCGATGATCAAAATATCGGCATTGGTATTGGCGTTAAAAAAACGATATCGGTCGCTCAATAGAAATTTGCATTTCCTATTCAACTAAAAAAAAAAAAAAAATTTTTATTGTATTTTTTTGTCCTGGCTGCAATATCTAAGAAAAGAACACATGCGCCCTGTAGTCAAAATTACAGAGAGAATCTGAAGAGGATATAAATTTTGTCGGAGGTGGGGGGTGATTTGGACTCTACAGCTCGGAGGGGCAGATATCCCGGAAAGTTGTCTCCACTTACAGAGCAATGGCCGGTATTATGATATTTATGGGACGGTTTAGCTGTCAGTACGGCGTGTCTGAGCTGCCTGGAGGGAAACAAATCAACAGCCATCTGTCCTCTGTCTCATTCACAGCTAGGAGCAGCTCAGCCATGATAGATTGGCGCAGTGTACCAGAAAAATAAATGCTGTGCGGCGAAAAAGGCCGCCATACATGCAGATCCCGTCCACCAATGACTGAGCAGAGCGAAGAACTGGATTCTTAAGGAGAACTCCAGTCGGATACAAGAAATCAAGCAGATGTGGAAATAATTGAATACAACTGCCTAAAGCGTTCGCCTGTCTGGTTTGCAATGATAACGTGAAACCCGAAATTGAACACCTTGTTAAATCTGTGTCTGTACCCATCTCCTCCAGTGCCCCATACAGATGGGCATACATAGAACAGAAGAGGGGCAGAGCCTATTAGAATGCATGTTTGTTCTGGTTAGGATCTGGATCACTGTGACATGCATAGGAGACGTGGAGACACAATGTTATTCTTTATTGTGTCAGACGGATCCATTGTTTCATATGAGATGATATATGAGTAAAAAGATAAAAAGATAAGATAAGACAGACTTATAAATATACACATATTGGATGGACAGTCATACAGGCAGACTTTGAACCTCTTTACCTGCCTGACACCAACAATGGGGCATAATTCTTGTCACTGATACCAACAGTAGAGCACTATTCCTAGCAATGAACCCAGCAAAGGGGCACTATTCTTTGCACTGACACCAACAGCAGGGTACTATTCTTCCAACTGACACCAACAATGGGGCACTATTCCTCCCATCGACACCAATGATGGGGCACTATTCCTCCCACTGGCACCAATGAAGGGACACTATTCCCTCCTCTGACATCAACAATGGGGCACCATTCCTCCCTTTGACCCCCATGGGGCACTATTCCTACCACTGACACCAACAGCAGGGTACTATTCTTGCCACTGTCACCAACAGGGCACTATTCTTGCCACTGACACCAACAACGGGGCACTATTCCTCCCATCGACACCAATGATGGGGCACTATTCCTTTCTCTGATATCAACAATGGGGCACTATTCCTCCCTTTGAACCCCATGAGGGGGCAGTATTTCTCCTGATGACACCAATGATGGGGCATAATTACTGTCACTGATACCAACAATAGAGCACTATTCCTATAACTGAACCCAGCAATGGGGCGCTATTCTTCCCACTGACACCAACAATGGGCCACTATTCCTCCCATCGACACCAATGATGGGGCACTATTCCTTTCTCTGATATCAACAATGGGGCACTATTCCTCCCTTGGACCCCCATGAGGGGGCACTATTTCTCCCACTGACACCAATGATGGGGCACTATTCCTCCCATTGACACCAATGAAGGGGCACTATTCTTCCCGCTGACACCAATGATGGGCACTATTCTTCCCGCTGACACCAATGATGGGCACTATTCTTCCCGCTGACACCAATGATGGGCACTATTCCTCCCACTGACACCAATGATGGGGCACTATTCCTCCCACTGACACCAATGATGGGGCACTATTATTCCCGCTGACACCAATGATGGGGCAATATTCTTCCCACTGAGACCAATGGCAGGGCCCTATTCCTCATGCTGACACCAATGATGGGGCACTATTTCTCCCATTGACACCAATGATTGGGCACTATTCCACCTGCTGACACCAATGATGGGGCCCTATTCCTCCTGCTGAGACCAATGACTGGGCACTATTCCTCCTGCTGAGACCAATGACGGGGCACTATTGCTCCCAATGACACCATGATGGGGCACTATTCCTTCTCTTGATACCAAGATGCCAACAATTGGACACTATTCCTCTCACTAATACCAATGATGGGGCATTGTTTACTCCTATTGACACCAGGGCATTTTGTATTCACACTGGCCACAGTCTGGGCCCCACTAAAGTCTGAAGGACAGTAAACTGGTCCTTTGTTTAGGTTTTGAGTCCCCTGGACTAGATAACTAGAGAGATTAACAAAGAACTTCAACCCTCCCCATGCCCCCCCCCATCTGTGTTAATTTTATACTGTAGTCACTTCTTATGTTTAACATACTCACCTGTCCAGCAAATCCAGTGCTGTCCTGCTGTAATTTGCAGCTCCACTGGAACATGCTGGGTTCCATTCCACCATCTGCCTTACTTACATCATCAGGAGCCAGCTGCTTCTTCCTAGTTTTGCAGCCTGCCCCCTGATGACACATACCAAGTCATCCATCCTCCAGCACTGTGTAAAAAAGGAAAGCCCCCTGGGGTATATGGTGTGGATAGATAGATAGATAGATAGATAGATAGATAGATAGATAGATAGATAGATAGATAGATAGATAGATAGATAGATAGATAGATAGATAGATAGATAGATAGATAGATAGATAGATAGATAGATAGATAGATAGATAGATAGATAGATACACAGACTAAATAACTATTGAGATAGAACTTAGAGCTACACTATGGGGTCTAGTTATACATGTTTTCAACCACAATTTACTCAACGCTCACCAGCATTTGCCCATTTTCCAATTGAATCTAATCAGAATGTGAGAAACTTTAGGTGAAAATACAGACCACCCTATAAGTTCTGTTTGTATACACCAAACCATTCAACAAAGGTTTGTAGACGTCTAACCATGACACCTACCACTACAACAGTATGAGAAAATCTCTCCAGATGATTAAGTTTCAGTGTCTCTAGTGAAATGTACGGATAATACTGCAACATAAAGACATTTTATACCATTGTGCTCTTCCAACCTTGCAGTAACAGATTGGTGAAGACCCTTTTCTTTTCCAGCATGACTGTACCCTCTTGTACAAAGTCAGCACCATAAAGATATGGTTTGATGATGGTTTGGTGTGGATGATTGATGGTTTGATGAGTTTGGTATGGAGGAACTTGAGTTTCCTGCACAGAGCTCTGACCTCAGCTCTACTGAAAACCTTAGAACAAGCCAGGTCTTTTCATCCATCACCTCCCTATAGACACGGCTTGATGAGTTTGGTGTGGAGGAAATTGAGTGTTCCGTTCAGAGCCCTGATCTTACCCTACTGAACACCTTTGGGGTGAACTGGAATGAGCTAGGGCTTCTCATCCTACACTGCCATATAGGCACAGTTTGATAAGTTTGGTATGGAGGAACTCGAGTGACCTGAACAGAGCTCTGATCTTAACCCTACTGAACACCTTTGAGATGAATACAAAAGGGCCAGGTCTTCTCAACCAACATCTCCATAAAGAGATGGGTTGATGAGCTTGTTTTGCGGAGGAACTCGAGTGTCCTTCACAGAGCCCTGACCTCAATTCTACTGAACACCTTTGGGATGAATTGGAACAAGCCAGGTCTTCTCATCCAACACCTCCATGTAGGCATGGTTTGATGAGTTTGGTGTGGAGGAACTCAAGTAATATGCACAGAGCTCTGATATTACCCATACTAAGCACCTGTGGGGTGAATAGGAATGGGCCAGGTCTCCTCAACAAACATTTCCATAAAGACATAGGTTGACCAGATTGATGAAGAGGAACTCAAGTGTCCTACACAGAGCCCTGACCCTTAACCCTCCTGAACACCTTTGGGATGAATACAAAAGGGCCAGGTCTTCTCAGCCAACATCTCCATAAAGAGATGGGTTGATGAGTTTGTTGTGGAGGAACTAGAGTGTCCTTCACAGAGCCCTGACCTCAATTCTACTGAACACCTTTGGGATGAATTGGAACAAGCCAGGTCTTCTCATCCAACACCTCCATGGCATGGTTTGATGAGTTTGGTGTGGAGGAACTCGAGTGACATGCACAGAGCTCTGATATTAACCATACTAAGCACATGTGAGATGAACAGGAATGGGCCAGGTCTTCTCAACAAACATCTCCATAAAAACAGAGGTTGACCAGATTGGTGAAGAGGAACTCAAGTGTCCTACACAGAGCCCTGACCTCAACCCTCCTAAACACCTTTGGGTAAATTGGACCACACATATTGTCAGCTAGGTTTTCTCATCAAACATCAGTACCTGAACTCACAAATGGGCACATATTCCCACAGACAATCTACAAAATCTTGTGGAAAGCCTTCCTAGAGAAGTAAAGAATGTTACAGTCCCAAAGAGGGGCCAACTCCATATTCTCCATTACTCCATTAATGCCCTTGATTTTGGAATGGGATGTCCAATAAGCTCATATAGATGTGATGGTGTCACGATCCGGGGTCAGGCTCGAAGACCAGTAGCTATAGCAGTCGCAGGTCACACAGGAACCAGCAGGATAGGAACACTGGCAGGTCACCCAGGCAGATGACGCAGGCTCATCTGAGGTGCGGAATCTAAGTACTAAGCGGTCTTCACCAGCGCTCCTGAAGGTGGAGATGGATTTTGCTGCGTGTTAGCACCAGGTCGCGGTCCTCAAGATCGCCCCACCAGGAGGTGAGCAAGTCAGAGTCCAGTAGCAGATAGGGATTAAGCTGTAGTGTAGTCAAGGAGGTTGGTAACGAGAAGTTACAGGTAGGGATCAAGCAGAAGAGTAGTCGAGGAACAAGCCAAGTGTCGATAACGGATGATAGGGAAGATACGGACGGCAGCAGGAGAGACTAGCGAGATATTGGCTGGTGAAGGCACAATATTCTGGCAACCAGGAAGTGCAAAGACATGGCTTATATCAGGAAGTTCATGGGAGGAGCAAAGGGTTCAAGGTTCAAGGCAATAAAGATTCACAGCAGGATCATTCAAGGATTTGTCCAGTGAGCTGTCCAGCATTCCAGGTAGCTCAGTGAGTAGAGTCATTGCCAGACACCATGGAGGTCCCAGGTTCAAGTCCAGGTCCTGACAGATGGTCAGGGATCCATATATTTTTAGCTGTGGTTAAAATAACTACACTCTAAGTCAAAACTCCAAAACTTAGATTTCTTTAAACTTAATTTGTCAGATAAAAACGGCACACAAATGTCTCCACCTGAAGCCCCCTTACTCGACGCATTTCACTACTACTGGCTTGCTCACAAGGACAAGAGCAGCCAAAAAGGGAAAGAAAAGGAGGAATTAAAAAGCACTCATAGATCCAATATAACTACAGTTATAAGCCATAGAAAGAGAGAAAGAACTGTGTGTTGGTCCCGGATGTAATAAAATGTCTCCACCTGAAGCCCCCTTACTCGACGCATTTCACTACTACTGGCTTGCTCACAAGGACAAGATCAGCCAAAAAAAGGGAAAGAAAGAGAGGAATTAAAAAGCACTCATAGATCCAAATAACTACAGTTACAAGCCATAGAAAGAGAGAAAGAACTGTGTGTTGGTCCCGGATGTAATAAAATGTCTCCACCTGAAGCCCCCTTACTCGACGCATTTCACTACTACTGGCTTGCTCACAAGGACAAGAACAGCCAAAAAAAGGGAAAGAAAGGGAGGAATTAAAAAGCACTCATAGATCCAAACAACTACAGTTACAAGCCATAGAAAGAGAGAAAGAACTGTGTGTTGGTCCCGGATGTACAGAAAAAAGTGAAAATCTATAGCTGCAGAGCACACATATGAAGATCTAACAGTACAAAGCAATAAACAGACAGTATTCACTTTGAAAGCGATCCAAAAATGGCAGCATTGATCCTGCAGGAGATGTCCAGGACCCCCTACATGGACTCTGAATTCTGTGTGCTCCAGCACACCTGCTGCTGGAACTTCTATAGCCGCACACTGCGTGTTAGACATAGACACTCGGATTCCATTGTGCCGTTCAGCCGCTGCCATTCTCCGCGTGTATTGAAGTTTTCCAGAGGCGGCAAAGGGCTATTGTTCGGGAGTCGGAGGGGGAACGGGCGGGTGAGGAAGAAACGCAGGTCTCCAAACAGAAAAACACCTGAATCTCAGACATTATAATTTCCAGCTCTAAAATAGCACCGAAATACAAAAGTACCTTCTATTCACCGCGTTTAATGAGGCAAGGAGACGCGATGTTAAAAAAACGCCATGGTAACTAAATTTTACATCACTGTAGTCCAAAAAGAGAAAGATAGTTTCTGATTAGTCGCTGGGGATTGCACCACTTTCCTTCATCATTGTCTCTTCTTTATAAAGGAGTAATGAAGTGAGTGTGAAATGGGTTTTAAATCTGTCCAAAGCAGGCAAAATTTCCATGTTCTCTGTGACGTGCCATAGTAAAGGAAAATATTCACCTTCCGGTGTCAGCGCTTTCTGTTTGTGCTCAAAAATGAGGCGTGGCACTGCACAGGTTAATGAATGGTCTATAGGCACTTTTCCACTGCAAGTACCGGCTCGGCTCTACTCGGCCCTGCTTGGCCCGGTTTGCTTTTCCACTGCTGGTACCGCATGGTACAGTGTTGGAACGGTTCGGTACGGTACGGTTTGCTTTTCCACTAAAGTAGTACTAAAGTTAAGTGGGTGGGATAACAACGGGGTGGGTGGGATTCTCTGACCAATCAGTGGCTAGTAGTGACTGCGTGCAAAGGATTGTGGGATATGGTACCGGTTATGGTACTTGGAACCACAATCGAGTAGGTACTGTTTTTGAGAGCCGTACCTTTCGGTTCCATGCAGTGGAAAAGCGCCGCCGTACCGTACCGTACCGAACCGTTCCTACACTATACCATGCGGTACCAGCAGTGGAAAAGCACAAAAGCAAACCGAACCGTTCAGTTCCATGCAGTGGAAAAGCGCCATATGTCTGTAGTCTAAGAACTGACACTTCCTGATAAGAAACTACATTTTTTTCTTTTGCTTTTATGGGTAAATAAGAGATATGGGGTCTTTTTGACCCCAGATCTCTCAATAAAGAGGACTGGCCATGCTTATTTCTTTTGCATTCTTTGTAATAGAAATACAATTGGAAAAAAAATAGGGGCAGTTAAATTGAAAAAAAAAAATAGGGGCATTTAAAAAAAAAAAAAAGTAAAATAAATAAGAACTTTTTTTTTTTTTAAAGCGCCTGATTCCTCGCGCACAGAAGCAAACGTACATATAAGCCATGCCCACATATGTAAACGGTGTTCAAAAACTGTAAAAACTTCCAGTATTTATACCATAGTTTGTAGACATTATACCTTTCACACATACCAATTATTATACACTTATTGGGATTTCTTTTTTTTTTTTACCATGTAGCAGAATAAATTTTGGCCTAAATTTATGAATAATTTCAATTTTTTTTTTTATGGTGCACATTTTCTACCAAAAAAAAAACATAAAAGTAAAGTAAGTAAATTAAAACATATTTTTTTCCAGCCTTTTTTAATTTATATAATAAAAAAAATAAAACAAAACTCAGTGGTGATCAAATACCACCAAAAGAAATCTCGAAAAAAAAATTATATAAATTTCATTTGGGTACAGTGTTGCATGATCGTGCAATTACCAGTTAAAGTAGGCACAGTGATAAATCGCAAAAAAAAAAAAAAAAAGGTCTGGGCATGAAGGGGGTAAAATGTCCTGGAGGTCAAGTGCGCATGGGTGCTCAACCTGTGGCCCTCCAGCTGTTGTGGAACTACAAGTCCCATGAGGCATTGCAAGCTGCTGACTGTTACAGGCATGACTCCCACAGACAGCTGGAGGGCCACAGGTTGAGCACCCATTATCAAGCTATGATGAGAACCCAGAAGCTTTCAGCAAACATCTGAACCCTAAACACTGGGGTTGAGGACCCTCTACATTAGATGTTTGTTTTTAGCACTTCTAGTTTCTGTGAAAAGGGGGGTTGGTACCTCAAGCCAAGTTAAGTGGGATTTTTGAGGCAAGTAAATTGTATACAAATATAAATAAAACGTATATTGTATTTAATAGAAAAATCGTTACATCAAACATACAAGATGTTTATCATATTGATTAGTGATGGGTTATAGACACAAGTGAAGAGGTGCTTAAAGATAAGTGGTAGTGTGACATGTGTCAATTGGTGACATTATTGTAGGAAAAATTGTCTCTGTCCCTCCATGCTGTTGCTTGGAAGTTTGCTCAGAGATGATTCCTATTTATCCTACGCGTTTCGGCTAAAAATAAGCCTTTTTCAAGGGGTAGTGTCACCATTTCTGTAACAATAGTATACAAGCACATTAGTCGTTTAATATATACCACGGATTTACTCATGTGGAATAAAATCGAGTACAGTATACATACATAGATTGTTTTGTTCCATGAGTGATTCTTTCGCCTTTTTCTAAACAGCGAGAACCTTGTGGAGCCTTCTGCGAAGATACATAATTATATTTAGGTGTGGGTTTGGGTATGTTTGTATGAGTTTGAACTTGTAGGTCAGGCACTTACAATATGTGTGCTTAGTCATAAAACGATCGGTGAGCCTGATGATCGTTCGGATTCCAATTGGGTCGTACACTTCATATAATCTGTGTCTGCGAGATATTATGCAGATATAGATACATTAAGAAGATAGTTAGCACTTCTAGTTTCTAACCTATTAAAGAACGGACAAAAGCAACATTGTTATTAACCTCTTTACCACTGCTCACATTGCTGCTACTGCAGCAATGTGGCTCGTTATCGTCCAGCGCCGTAGACCTACGTCGCTGGACTCCGCCCCTTGTGGGCGGCGCGCGCGCGCCGCCGGAGGCTCGCTCCCGCTGTTTTCAGTCACAGCGGGAGTCGGGCCAGGGGAGGAGCGGCGGCGATCTTCCCCAATCGTCGGGGAATCTAGTTTGGAGAGCCGCCCGCTTGTGTAAACAGAGCGGGCGGATCTCCTCAGTGACAAGGAGTGACAGATTGCAGGGTTCAGCATAGCTGAACATGCCATCTGTCCCTGTGTCACTCTGTCACCTCCCCCCACACACGTCAGTAAGCACCAGGCATACATTAACCCCTCCCTCTCCAATAAAATTAACCCCTTCCCTGCCTGTGTCATTTTTACAGTAACAGTGCATATATATAGCACTGATTACTGCAGTAATGTCACTGGTACCCCCAAAAGTGTCAAAAATGTCAGTCAAGGGTCCGATCTGTCCGCCGCAATGTCGCAGTCCCGCAAAAAAAAAAAAATCGCAGATCGCCGCTATTACGCGTTAAAAAAAAAAAACACCAAAAATGACAGAAATCTTTCCCTTAGTTAGTAAACGCAATAACTTTTGCACAAACCAATCAAAATACGCCTATTGTGATTTTTTTTTTACCAAAAACCAGGTAGCAGAAAATAAATTGGCCAAAAATTTTAAAAAATTTTGATTTTTACATTTTTTTGGGGGGGAATTTCATATAAAAAAAATGTGAAAAATATTGTTATTTTTCCAAAATTTACGCTCTTCTTTTGTTTATAGCGCAAAAAGTAAAAATTGCACAGGTGATCAAATACCACCAAAAAAAAGCTCTGTTTGTGAGAGAAAAAAAGGACGTAAATTTAGTTTGGGTACGGCGTCGCACGACCGTGCAATTGTCAGTTAAAGTCGCACAGCGCCGAATCGCAAAAAGTGGCCTGGACGTAAGACAGCAAAATCCTCCGGTGGTAAAGTGGTTAAAAAAAAAGCAGTGGCCACCACAGATTTTTTTTCCCAGTGGTGGATTTATGCTAAATCGAAAGCAGGAACATAAATAAGAATCTGAAGAAGATGGTGTGAGTATCTGGGCTGACTCCTAGTCATAAGCGATAAGTCATGACCCAATGGGTGCAACCTAGACTGGTGGCTTGGACTAGCCCAGTTTTCCACTGTAGGCCCATCTCTTGGCCCTGTCACCCAGAATTATCTCTTACATGACATCATCCTTGCCCCCTTTACTACATCTCCATTAAGAAGCTCAAAAATAACCCCGTCCCTGGCAAGAAAACTATTAACGCCTTTCGGATGTGCAGTTGACGGCCCCCGTATGCCCGCATAGAAAGTGCCTGTCTCCAACACTGGTAATTACGAGCTTGTGAGGCCTGCTTCCTCTCCATTACTGGGAATAGCATGGCACTTAAAGAGCTCATTCTGTGATGCAACATCTTCCTCTGTCACGCTGGCCTATTGTTTCCCGTATCTTTCTTATCCCTCAGAATAGAAAGCCGGTTATTACTTAAAACAAAAAGCTCAGCTTCTCTGATCATCCTTAGAAGCATCTGGTTTGCAATAAAGGCCTTAGCTCCGAGTTAACCCCTACGGCAACCTTGGTAAACACTCTAACCCAGTGGTTCTCAACCAGGGTTCAGTGGAAACCTACGGCTCCTCCTGAGGTTGCTAGGGGTTCCTTGAGCAATGGGCAATTTCTGTCTCTCAGATAAGTTCCCCCTGACACCATTGATCTTTTTAGCTATCTGGAAGGAGGGAATTCTTCCCAATGTCCACAAGTGTAAGGAGCATTCATCCCACTAATGTATCATGAGTTGTAGACATAGTCATTTATAGCAGGGGTTCCCCGAGACCTGAAAATTATTTCAAAGGTTCCTCCAAGATGAAAAGGTTGAGAAAGGCTGCTCTAACCCATGAGTGCTCAACCTGCGGCCCCCCAGCTGCGGCGAAATTAAGCCCCATCATGATTCTACCGGTTAGCCTTGTAATGCCTCATGGGACTTGTAGTTTCCACAACAGCTGGAGGGCTACAGGTTGAGCACCCATGCGCCTAACCCAATACCACTATGCTCCCCTTTACTGCAGAGGAACACAATTCATAAGCCTCTTTGGAAAGAGTGTGTCATTACGCCAAGGAAACTGGTCATGGGAAAGATAAAGAGCTGGTGAAGTTTTGGGTTTTGGGTAACTAGCTCAGAAATCCATGGATCTACAAAATCGGCATAGCAGCCAGGCAAAGAGTATTTTCAGAAGGGCATACAGAAAGCGTGGATGGAGCTATGAACTTGTCTGCAATTATGGCACCATCCCATGTACAACAATCCTATCTAAAATAAATTTTAGCAATCCCCTAAAAAATCTCAAGGGTGAGAGAGAAAAGTCATTATGGTACTTTAAGTGTGCCTAAATACGAGTATACAACAAAATATTAAAATTCAAGATTGTTACAATCCTAAAATGTGTACAATCAAATACAATAAAAATCCATATCGAAATTGTTATCATAGATACATAGTCAACATATAAAAAAGACATGGTGGATCGACATGTTTCGCACAAGTTGCTTCCTCAGGATCCAGCCCATATACAAAAAAAGTGATATGGACGGACAAACAAACATAATGATGGCAACAGATTTGCACTAATCTACTCACATAATAATTAAACAAAAAAACCCCAAAAAACTCTCATACAGGAAAAATTGTTTACATATATGAACATCATCTTCAGTTGGATAGAGATGATACAGGTGTGGATCCTGAGGAAGCGACTTGTACGAAACACGTAAGTTCACCACACCTATGATATGTTGACTACGTGTCAATGATAACAATTTTGATATGGCATTTGGTGCATTTGATAACACCTTTAAGCTTTTAACCAGTCAGGGCTATAAAAGAGCCAAAGTTTGAAAACCCATTAAAAGAAACCTGTATTTCTACTGACATGGTAGAAATATAAAGATTGCTATTGCTGACCTCCTACTAAAAAATATTACCCAAAGAAAATTTCTCAATCCCCCCAAAAATCTCAAGGGTGAGAGAGAAAAGTCATTAGGGGACTTTAAATGTGCTTAAATAGGAGTATACAACACAACATTAAATGCCAAGATCTTTATTACAATGATTAAAAAAACATTCCTAATATTTTTACAATCAAAAACAATAAAATTCATATCAAAATTATTATCATAGATACATAGTCAACATATCAGAAAGAGGTGGTGGGTCGACATGTTTCGCACAAGTTGCTTCCTCAGGATCCAAGCCCGTATTCAAGAAATTGATACAGATGCACACACAAACATAATGATGGCAATATATTTGTACAAATATATTCACATAATAACTAAACAAAAAAAAAACTCTCATATACAAAAAACTATTCAAATAGAAGCATCTTCTGCTGGATAGACAGGACACGGGTGTGGATCCTGAGGAAGAATCTTGTATGAAACGCGTTGATCCACCACGCCTTTGCAATATGTTCACTATGTATCTACGATCTTGGATTTTAATGCTATTGTGTTGTATACTCCTACCTAGATTTTAATGCTATTGTGTTGTACATTTAATGCCCCATTATGACTTTTCTCTCTCACCCTTGAGCATTTTGGGGGATTGAGAGATTTTTGGAAGGAGATCGGCAAAGGCAATTTTTATATTCCTTCATTGACCGGTTTCCTTTAATGGGTTTTCTACTAAGGCTCTTTTTAAGCTCTGACTGGTTAAAAGCTAAAGGTGTCAAGTCTTGCAGGTCATCCCGGCACCATCAGACCGGAAAACTGAGAAAAGCAGTTTAAAAGCTTTATTTACAAGATCCACTCCTGCAGAATGATAGAGTAGGCTTAAAGAGAACCTTTCATGTACCAAAGGTGAAAGTCATATTCCCAATCAGGGCCACTGATAAGGCAGTACAGCCAGTCCTCCTGTGCTGGGTGAAGCCGGGGATGGAGAGAGAGATGAGCCAGCTGCGGACTTTCCGGGACTGATCAGGCTTGGTGTCCCCCCATCACCTGGCCTGAGCCGGCTTCTTTATCTGGGCACCGGGGACCGGGTCCAGTGCTTCTCCTGTGGGGGGGGGGGGATCCTCCAGAGCTGGGAGCCCGGGGACCGGCCTGATACCGAGCACCGCAAAAACTTCCCTACCTGTCCCTTCCTCCAGTGACGTCCCCTTCCCCCAGCCACCGGACCTACCGGACCCACACATCTTCAGCCAGCTCCACCGACTACCCGGGGAACAGAACAACCACCCCACCATCTACCCCAACCTACTGGACATAACCAGCAGCATGTGGACCTTCTGCAACTGGCTGCAACACACCGGGCAAAGCCTAGAGTAACTGCCTGTCGCTGCATTCTTCTATACTGTTATGTACTGGGAGGACTGGGATCACACACCTTCTATATTGGTATGTACTGGGAGGACTGGGATCATAACCCCACTATTGGGGGATTCATCTATACTGGTATGTACTGGTGGGGACTGGTAACATACCTCTTCTATACTGGTATGTACTGGGAGGACTGGGATCATACAGCATCTATATTGGTATGTACTGGGAGGACTGGGATCATACCCCCACTATAGGGGGATTCGTATATACTGGTATGTACTGGGATCATACCTCTTCTATACTGGTATGTACTGGGAGGACTGAGATCATACACCATCTATACTGGTATGTACTGGGAGGACTGAGATCATACACCATCTATACTGGTATATACTGGGAGGAACTGAGATCATACCTCTTCTATACTGGTATGTATTGAGAGGACTGGGATCATACCCCCACTATAGGGGGATTCTTCTATACTGGTATGTACTAGGTGGACTGCGATCAAACCCCGCCACAGCCCCTACAAACAACCGAGCGACAAGGGGGGAAGGTTTGCTACCCCAAAAAAAAAGCACCAGCAGCCACCGCAACCTAATGACAGATCTTCTATGGCTTTTCAAAGGATACATATGTGAACCCAGAGTTCTTTTCTTATAGAACGGCTAAGAATTCTTCATTAAACAATCTATAAATAATGGAATTAAAGTGCGGCTTCTCAGACGGCGGCGCGGTTACCATCCGGGGAAGAGGGATCGCTTTGCTGAAAGAGTAGTTGATCCTTGGAATAAACTTCCACCGGGTTTAGAAATATCACAGGGATAGATAAACCATTCCTGAAGATAAGCCATTAAGAAAATAAAATCAAACAGATTAGCCCGATGATTTATAGCCAATGATATCCCTAAGCCGGGTATAAAATAAAAGGTCAGAATCTTACCGCCAAATCAAATCTTCCCGCTGACAATGTCTCCCGCTTTATTTACCTAGAAAATCTGCGGCATTAAAGAGAGGCGGGCCGAGGAGGGTGAGATATTAACTGTAATCCTTTAATGACATTTAGAATGAATGAAATCTGCATATATATTCCATCGTATCTGTGCAATATAAATACAAAAGGATTACTATGTTCATCCCCCATAATAGGGCCCATGTACACAGGCCTGTGATTGGTTCTCCAGGCAGACATGCAACTCCCTACTCATTAATCACTTCACCTCCGGAACGTTTCACCCCCTTCGTGAGCGGGGCATTTTTTTGCTATTCAGCACTGCATTACTTTAAATGGCAGTCATGCAACACTGTACCCAAATCAAATTTATATATATATACACATACACACACACACATATATATATATATATACATACACACACACACACACATATATATATATATATACATACACACACACACACACACACACACACACACATATATATATATATATATATTGCTTTGCACTGGTACAAATCATTTGGTGGAGGGGGGGGGGGGTTATGGTTTGGGGTTGTTTTTCAGGGGTTGAGCTTGGCCCTTTAGTTCCAGTGAAGAGAAATCTTAAAGTGTCAAGCATACCAGGAGATTGTGGACAATTTCATTCTCCCAACTTTGTGTTAACAATTTGGGGATGGCCCCTTCCTGTACCAATGTGACTGCGCACCAGTGCATAAAGCAAGGTCCATGAAGACATGGATGAGCGAGTTTTTAGGTGGAGGAAGTTGACTGGCCTGCACAGAGTCCTGACCTCAACCCGATAGAACACCTTTGGGATGAATTAGAGCAGAGATTGCGAGCCAGGCCTTCTCATTGAACCCCAGTGTCTGACCTCACTGGAAGAATGGTCAAACATTCCCATAGACACACTCCTAAACCTTGTGGACAGCCTTCCCAGAAGAGTTGAAGCTGTTATAGCTGCAAAGGGTGGGACAACTCAATATTGAACCCTACGGACTAAGACTGGGATGCCATTAAACTTCATGTGCGTGTAAAGACAGGTGTCCCAATACTTTTGACAATATAGTGTATGTATAGATCCACAGGTGAGGTGAACAGCACTACAGTGTTCTTCCAGTGCATGCAATCAGGCCCTCCCTATGGCCAATATATAGAGAAAGAAGTCCAAGGATTGCTGCACTTGTGATTTATTGAAAAAGAAAAAATATATACATTCAAAACAGTTGTATAATGTTCCAGTGTATATATATATATATATATATATATATACACATACATACATATACACACACACAGTATATATATATATATAATAAGTATTTGGCCTTCCTTCTCCCCATCTTCCACAGACTGTTCTCCTTCATGTTTCCCGTCCTGAACACTGGGTGACCTCCGCAGAAGCAGAGCCGAGGTGCGGCGCGGCGTCTGGGTTCCTTGTCAGCTGTCATCCATGTCGGTATGCTGATGGGCGTCACGCTGGGTCTCAAGCTGCGCTGCCCAAGGTTTGGAAAGGAGGAAGAAAAGGACTTCTAGCAGAGCCTGTCATCTCCAGTGACGTCCCATCAGTCATGACGGCAGGAACCACCGACACGCACAAACGCCGTGTCAACGATTGAAATAGACTGACTGCAGCTTCAAAAGGACGCGTAATCCATTCTAATACATGCAGCAATCTGGAGCCGCAATACCCAATAATGCAATTTACACTCCGCAGGTTTGGGTGATACCAAGTTCAATGCTTATCGCTACTACCTGAGCATGTGTGCGATTTTCTACAACCCTAAAAAAATAAAACCTCAACCCTTCATTAACCACTTCTGGACCGGAAGATTTTACCCCATAATGACCAGGTCATTTTTTGCGATTCGGCACTGCGTTACTTTAACTTACAATTGCGCGGTCGTGCGACGCTGTACCCAAATAAAATTGATGTCCTTTTTTCCCCACAAACAGAGCTTTCTTTTGGTGGTATTTGATCACATCTGCAATTTTTATTTTTTGCGCTATAAACAAAAAAAGAGCAACAATTCTGAAAAAAATATATATTTTTCACTTTCTGCTATATAACTTTTCCCAATAAAAAATAATTTAAAAATCATTTTTTGTTATCATTTAGGCCAATTTGTATTCTGCTACATATTTTTGGTAAAAAAAATCCCAATAAGCGTATTTTGATTGGTTTCCGCAAAAGTTATCGCGTCTACAATCTAGAAAAAGATTTCCGTAATTTTTATAAATGTTTTTTTTTCTAGTATTGGTGGCGATATGCGATTTTTAGCGGGATTGTGAACTCTCGGCAGACAAATCAGACACCTAACTGACATTTTTTACACTTTGGGGGGGCAGTGACATTACTACAGTAATCAGTGCTAAAAATATGCACTGTCACTGTAAGGTTAACCCAGGGGTGATCAAAGGGTTAAATGTGAGCCTAGGGGGTGTTTTCTAACTGAGGGGGAAGGGCTTGTGAAATCAACAAAGACCCATGTTCCTAAATAAAAGGATCATAGGAGCTCTGTGTTGATAGAGAGAACAACGGTCTGCTGTGTTTACAACAGCAGACCGCCGTTCTCTCCTCACGGGGAGTGATCGCTGGTGCCCAGTGGCAATAGTGGCCGCCGGCCCCGTGGATGAGCTACCCCACTGGCGAGTGGGTGTGCACGCCTCCCAGGATCGCTCCCGCGAACTGCCATACAGGTACGGCGATTTGCAGGAACCTACCGCCGTATAACACATTTGTGAACCCAAGAAATGAAACCACTTTATGCTGCCATCTCAGGAAGTGGTGACACGGTCACATAGTGGTGTCCATAATGCCATCTTATGGTGACACCGAATACATAATCATCTCAGGAAGTAGATGGAGACTCTGGATGGTGCTTGAACATGTTTGTTATCTGGAAAGAAAAGCAAATAGCACCTGGAAGTTTTAGTCCCAGTTCACACTGGGGCAACTTGTCAGGTGACTTAGCCGCCCGTCGCACTCCATTCAGTGCAATGGAACGTTTCTAAATCGGAGAAACTCAAGTCGCTATGACTTAGAAAAAGGTTACTGCACTACTTTGGGGGCAACTTGCATTGACTTCTATTAGAGAAGTTGTTTGCAAGCCCCGCTGAAGTCGCGCTGCACGGGGCAGCTTTAGAGTCTGGCGATTTTGAAGCCGCCCTAGTGTGAACCCAGCCTAACACTGACTGTAAGGAACCAGGCAGGAGGCTGAGGTGACGAGAGGGCTCCCCTTGCGGCTGAGTGCAGAGTACCCCTGGAGATGGTGAAAGAGGGTGCTATGCCCAAAGGTGAACAAGGTTGCCTGCAGGTGTAGCTGCTTGAGGAATCAGATCTGTAGTGGAGAAGGTAGTCACAACCAATGGATCACTGGAAGTGCAGGCAGGTCAATGCAAAGCAAGGTCAGTAGCCAGGACAAGGGTCAAACATGGGAGGTCAATCAGGAGCAGAGGCTGGTAGAGTAGTCGGGATCAAGCCAGGGTCAAACAGGAGGAGTCAATCAGGAGCAGAGGCTGGTAGAGTAGTCAGGATCCAACCAGGGTCAAACACGAGGAGTCAATCAGGAGCAGAGGCTGGTAGAGTAGTCAGGATCAAGCCAGGGTCAAACACAAGGAGTCAGTCAGGAGCAGAGTCTGGTAGAGTAGTCAGGATCAAGCCAGGGTCAAACACGAGGAGTCAATCAGGAGCGGAGGCTGGTAGAGTAGTCAGGATCAAGCCAGGGTCAAACACGAGGAGCCAATCAGGAGCAGAGGCTAGTAGAGTAGTCAGGATCAAGCCAGGGTCAAACAGGAGGAGTCAATCAGGAGCAGAGGCTGGTAAAGTAGTCGGGATCAAGCCAGGGTCAAACAGGAGGAGTCAATCAGGAGCAGAGGCTGGTAAAGTAGTCGGGATCAAGCCAGGGTCAAACACGAGGAGTCAATCAGGAGCAGAGGCTGGTAGAGTAGTTGTCAGGGATACCACATGCAGGCATCCAGCAAGGGTGATCAGATCAGTTGGCTGCACCAAGGAATCAGGACCCAGATGGATAAAGATGTAAATAAGTTTATTAAGCAAAATGACACACTCCAATACCAACACCAGTGACCATAAACAAGTAAACAAAATATAAATGATAACAGTACAAAACCCCAATAGAACCTAACAAACTATATACAAAGGGATGGAGCAAACAATAGCAGGACAGGACAGGGACAGGAGACAAGGAAAGCAGGGAGCCAGGTACAGGAAGCAGGATGCAGGGAACAGGACTCAGGATCAGGATACAGGTTTCAGGATACAGGTTTCAGGATACAGGTTCAGACAGGGACACGGCTAGCAGAGAAAATACTGAAGCACTGAGCCTCAGTGAAGGGCGGGCTTATATTCCCTCAGCAGTCCTCCTCAGGTGCAGCTTAATTAAAAGAACAGTCCAGCTGCTGGGAGACACCCGCTGGTGGGCCCTGGAACTGCGCCCCTCAGTTCCAGGAACAACAGTGCCACCAGCAGGTGACCCATGTAATGACACAGATCCTGACAGTTCCCCCCCTTTAAGGAGCGGCCTCCGGACGCTCCATTGTGCTTCTACCCCAAAAGTCCAAAAAGGTCTCCCCTCCATGTCTGCGGGTCTTCTAGCACTCTCTAGGCCAAAGTCCTTTAACTTGCCGGAAGGCGTGCCACCAGAGTCCAGCAATTGATCATGCGCCCCACCACCAGGGTCTGGAAGCCGTCTTGGCACCCCACCGGTCAAGTTCCTGAAGAGGCGTAACATTAGGGATACACCTGCCCTCATTGCAACACATGTCCCAACACTGGGACTGAAGGCAAGCTGGACATCAAGCAGGGGAGCGCCAGCGGCATGCAGGATATCCGGCAGTGGCACACCAGGCTGGGCAACAGACAGTGGCACATCAAACAGGGCGGCAGACCGTGGCTCAGCAGGCACTGGATCAGCAAACACTGGGTCAGCAGGCACCGGAACAGCAAGCACTGGGTCAGCGGGCACTGGAACAGCAAGCACTGGGTCAGCAGGCAAAGGATCAGCAGGCACAGGATCAGCAGGCACAGGATCAGCAGGCACAGTAGTGGTCACCAGAACAGCGGGCACGGGATCAGCTGGCACCGGATCAGCGGGCTGAGTAAGAGACACCGGATCAGCAGGCACCGGAACAGCAGGCACTGGGTCAGCGGGCACTGGAACAGCAGGCACTGGGTCAGCAGACTGGGTAGTGGTCACCAGAACAGCGGGCACCAGAACAGCGGGCACTGGATCAGCAGGCTCAGTAGGAGGCACCGGATCAGCGGGCACTGGACCAGCAGGCATTAGAACAGCAGGCACTGGATCAGCAGGCTCAGTAGGAGGCACCGGATCAGTGGGCACTGGATCAGCAGGCTCAGTAGAAGGCACCAGATCAGCGGGCAATGTAACAGCAGGCACTGGATCAACAGGCTCAGTAGGAGGCACCGGATCAGTGGGCACTGGAACAACAGGCATCAGAACAGCGGGCACTGGATCAGCAGGCTCAGTAGAAGGCACCAGATCAAAGGGCACTGGATCAGCAGGCTCAGTAGGAGGCACTGGATCAGAGGGCACCGGAATAGAAGGCACTGGATCAGCGGGCTCAGTAGGAGGCACCAGATCAGCGGGCACTGGAACAGCAGGCATCAGAACAGTGGGCACTGGATCAGCAGGCTCAGTAGGAGGCACCGGATCAGTGGGCACTGGATCAGCGGGCACTGGAACAACAGGCATCAGAACAGCGAGTACTGGATCAGCAGGCTCAGTAGGAGGCACCGGATCAGTGGGCACTGGATCAACAGGCTCATTAAGAGGCACCAGATCAGCGGGCACTGGATCAGCAGGCATCAGAACAGCAGGCACTGGATCAGCAGGCTCAGTCGGAGGCACCAGACAAGCGGGCACTGTAACAGCAGGCATCAGAACAGTGGGCACTGGATCAGCAGGCTCAGTAGGAGGCACCGGATCAGTGGGCACTGGAACAACAGGCGTCAGAACAGCGGGCACTGGATCAGCAGGCTCAGTAGAAGGTACCGGATCAGTGGGCACTGGGTCAGCAGGCTCAGTAGGAGGCACTGGATCAGCGGGCACCGGAACAGCAGGCACTGGATCAGCGGGCTCAGTAGGAGGCACCAGATCAGCGGGCACTGGAACAGCAGGCATCAGAACAGTGGGCACTGGATCAGCAGGCTCAGTAGGAGGCACCGGATCAGTGGGCACTGGATCAGCAGGCACTGGAACAACAGGCATCAGAACAGCGGGCACTGGATCAGCAGGCTCAGTAGGAGGCACCGGATCAGTGGGCACTGGATCAACAGGCTCAGTAAGAGGCACCAGATCAGCGGGCACTGGATCAGCAGGCATCAGAACAGCAGGCACTGGATCAACAGGCTCAGTAAGAGGCACCAGATCAGCGGGCACTGGATCAGAAGGCATCAGAACAGCAGGCACTGGATCAGCAGGCTCAGTAGGAGGCACCAGATCAGCGGGCACTGTAACAGCAGGCATCAGAACAGTGGGCACTGGATCAGCAGGCTCAGTAGGAGGCACCAGATCAGTGGGCACTGGATCAGCGGGCACTGGAACAACAGGCATCAGAACAGCGGGCACTGGATCAGCAGGCTCAGTAGAAGGCAACGGATCAGTGGGCACTGGATCAGCAGGCTCAGTAGGAGGCACCGGATCAGCGGGCACCGGAACAGCAGGTACTGGATCAGCGGGCTCAGTAGGAGGCACCAGATCAGCGGGCACTGGAACAGCAGGCATCAGAACAGTGGGCACTGGATCAGCAGGCTCAGTAGGAGGCACCGGATCAGTGGGCACTGGATCAGCAGGCACTGGAACAACAGGCATCAGAACAGCGGGCACTGGATCAGCAGGCTCAGTAGGAGGCACCGGATCAGTGGGCACTGGATCAACAGGCTCAGTAGGAGGCACCAGATCAGCGGGCACTGGATCAGCAGGCTGGGTAACAGGTATAATTGTATGTGTTGGGAAAAATCTCCTTTTCTTTTTAGGTTTAGATACAGAAATCTTGCTAGTGGTTGCAGGGCTATGAATAGATTGTGAAGTAGATGGAAGCGAAATGGCAGTATTGGGAGATGGTGGAAAAGGAGAGACAGTTACAGAGGAGAATTTCTGAGAGGTTGCTAGAGGCAACAGAGTAGTAGAGGAAGTTTTCACAGAGTTAAATGCAGGAAAAGTGCAACTCATTAAGCCAGGATATGAACAAGCAGTGGAAAGCAAACCATACCTAACTGCAGCTGTGGTTGCTACGGGTAACGGAGAGGATAAACTTTGAGAAAACTGGTGTCCAGAGGCAGAAGTGGATTGGTGTGAGTTAGCTGATGCTAAATTGGAAAGATCTGACCAGGTTTGCAATAAGGCCTGAACAAAACTCAATTTACAACCCCCTTGTCTGATTAGAGAATATACAGCATTCATGCAATCCAACAGGGCCTCTGGAGAATACACTGAATAATGTTCAATAAAATAGGGTTTATCATCTTCCAAGAGCCACACAAGAGATACCACCTGAGAGACACTAAAAGGAGGAGAATAATCATCACCACCCTTAGGGGTATTAGATAAAGCCAACTCTGCACAGAGCTGAATAAGTGGCTGAATCTCTTTGAACAAAACTCTGCCTTTGTCAACAAACGAGTGGGCCAGACGGATGTATTCCAACAACTGCTCGCTAGTGTAAGTTTTCAAAATTTGGCGACAATATTCCCTGTCTTCTGTTACAAGCAAAGAAAAATAAAAGACCTCCTCTGACTGCATCTTGCAACAACCAGAAAATTCCTAATTCCCAGGTGCAACCGATCTGATCGTTAGTGGCTTCAGTATTCTGTCAGGGATACCACATGCAGGCATCCAGCAAGGGTGATCAGATCAGTTGGCTGCACCAAGGAATCAGGACCCAGATGGATAAAGATGTAAATAAGTTTATTAAGCAAAATGACACACTCCAATACCAACACCAGTGACCATAAACAAGTAAACAAAATATAAATGATAACAGTACAAAACCCCAATAGAACCTAACAAACTATATACAAAGGGATGGAGCAAACAATAGCAGGACAGGACAGGGACAGGAGACAAGGAAAGCAGGGAGCCAGGTACAGGAAGCAGGATGCAGGGAACAGGACTCAGGATCAGGATACAGGTTTCAGGATACAGGTTTCAGGATACAGGTTCAGACAGGGACACGGCTAGCAGAGAAAATACTGAAGCACTGAGCCTCAGTGAAGGGCGGGCTTATATTCCCTCAGCAGTCCTCCTCAGGTGCAGCTTAATTAAAAGAACAGTCCAGCTGCTGGGAGACACCCGCTGGTGGGCCCTGGAACTGCGCCCCTCAGTTCCAGGAACAACAGTGCCACCAGCAGGTGACCCATGTAATGACACAGATCCTGACAGTAGTCAGGATCAAGCCAGGGTCAAACACGAGAAGGCAATCAGGAGCAGGCAGGAGAACGTCTGTAAAGCAAGCCGGAGTCAGAGCCAGGAGAGAAGCCAGAGCAGGTCAAGGATAGCCGGGTCGGTAACGGGTAATTAAGCTGATATTCAAGGCACAGGAAACACAGGTGCTAGCTGAAGATGTGAAAATATGCCTAGAACAGTGCACAAACCAATATAGTCCAAAGTGATAAGTCCCTTATGCAGATAACAGCAGCCCAATGAAGGTGACTATGTGTGTTCGTGGACAGTAGTGGTGGCACCCTCTGATTCACCGCCAAACTGTGGTCAAATTTCAAACTCACCAGATGGTGTTGAGCTTAGCTGGCATATGTCAACTAAAGATCAATATACGTTTAAGGGTCTCCTTGCGCTGAGAGGTTTATGCCCCAATGTATATATGCATGGATGCGTTTCCTGTCCGCATTTTCAGAGGGTGAAAAAATGAAGAGGGCTCCTCATGGTGTAGTATGGTTAAATTCTCCAATTTTATTAAAATATATGTAAAAAAATACAGCAAACACTGTAATATAAAATATCTGGTGCCTGTGCAAATGTCCTTGGTCTCCCCGGCACCTTGCGGTAAGCCGTATAGCAGTCCTGGGAGCCGTGCCGCACCCGGAAGTGGTGTATAGCGGCGCGCGGTTCAAAGCAGGGACCAGAGCGAGGCAGCGTGCGTTGCAGCTTGACGCGTTTTGTCACTGGAATGACGTCATCTGAAGTATAGTATATTTTTGCACAGTAATTTATGCACATAGCTGTATGTCTGTAGTAGGTGGGAGGATCTAGCGCTGTTTACACTTGTTTATTCACAGTTACCCACCTTTTGGTTTTTGAGGCAGCAGCTTACCCCACAGATTAAACTAACCCAAGTTAATTAACCCCGTGGTGCGAGGGATCTTTCCTAGTCTCACTAGCTGAAGATAATCCAGCAATGAATGACAGCCAATGCTGACTTTATATAGGCCAGTGGATGCTGGTAATTAGGACGCACAGCGGCGTACGGCAATGTGCCGTTGCGAGGGCCAACGCGTACTTTTTGCCAATGCGCATGCACGCATTAGCGCAGCCATCTTGGGCATTGGCGTATTTGCCAGTTCTCTTCAAAGTTCTTCCCTGACACTGATGTTTTACTTTAACCACTTGCTGACCGCCCTATAGCAGTTTCACTGCTACAGGGCGGCAAAGACATGTAGTAGAATATATATTGGCCTAAATCGATGAAGAAATTTGATTTTTTAAATTTTTTTTATTGGATATGTTTTATAGCAGAAAGTAAAAAAATATATATTTTTTTTTTTTTTTAAACGGTTGGTCATTTTTTGTTTATAGCAAAAAAAATAAAAACCGCAGAGGTGATCAAATACCACCAAAATAAAACAAATTTTTACCAAAAATATGTTGCAGAATACAAAATTGGCCTAAAATGATGAAAACAAATTGATTTTTAATTTTTTTTTTTATTGGGAATGTTATATAGCGGAAAGTGAAAAATATAGTTTTTCACTTTGATCAAATACCACCAAGAGAAAAGTATTTGTGGGAAAAAAGGATATCAATTTTGTTTTGGTACAGCGTTGTTTATTTGGTACAGCGTTGCACGACCGCGCAATTGTCTGTTAAATTAACGCAGTGCCGAATCGCAAAAAAATGGCCTGGTCATTAAGGGGGTAGAACTTTCCGGTCCAGAAGTGGTTAAGAGATTTTTTTCTTTCTTGTGCAATTAGGAAATGAGAGCAAGCATCTGATTGGTTGGTATGGCCTGTCCATCTGTTTTTTTTTTTTCCCTTCAGCCCCCGTACGGTGTCAGACAATAGGTATTCGCGCTCGTCTAACGGGTTGCTATGGCGATCTCGGAGACTGGAACACGGGTCTGGCAAAGGGTGAAAACTATTAAATAATTATAACCTGAATGTTTCTCAAGAGCAATTCTTACAGGTCAGTCAATGCGGTGAACTCCGCGTCCCGCAACCGCGAGCAAAGCGGAATACAAAAACATGGCAGATTTTCAGGACAAAAACGGAATGCGAGATCGCCAAAAAATTGTCTGTAATTAGCGCAGGCTGAAGTTTTCCATCAAAAGTCAACAGTGAGCAACAATGCAGATGTTCTAGAACGAACTACCCGGCAATTCTGCATGCTGGGGAATTGGGTCCAACCCAGCCGATAAAGAAAGGAAATACAAAATATAATCGCACGGTTACCTGTTTTCTTTCTAAGGGAAGAATCTGTCAGCCATATAAGTGCTGGTTCACACTGGTGAGATGCCAGACACTGCATGTCCTTTGCACCGCATTGCTGTGCAGATCACATGCGATGTCTGTGCGATGCGATTTTAGCCATACAAAATGTTTGGCCGAAATCGCATCGCATTTGCACTAAAATGGTGCAGGACCCCTATTTTTTGGAATCGGATCTCGCATGGGTGTGATCTGATTCCTGCACCATTTCACAGTTCGCACTGTGACCAAATCTGGGGGTTTCATTAACTTCACATTGACACCCCCCCCCCCAGCAATTTGTAGATCTCAGCATGAATCATTGTGTGATTCTGGTGCGATGCAGTAACCGGCACCGCTTCGCAGGGTTTCCCGCATCGCACCAGTGTGAACCGGGACTAAATGACTTTGCATCTCCTGCCTCCTCCTTCCTCCCTCTAAAGTAGGCCATAGACGATTCGAATTACGTACGATTTATCGTTCGATAAACGAAAGCGGCACTCGTGCACATCATCGAGTGTACCATCACTGTGATCCGAAAATCGTACGACAAAACACTATTTTTTGTGCCTTTTAACCACATCTCTACCGGACACACTCCCTACTGTTCTGCGTTTTGTTAGGCGAAATCATACAACTCCCCCACTAATGATACGAAATTCGGCCGATTTTCGCAAAAAAACCCAACATGTTGGATATGTGAATTTTTGCTGTCGTACGAAAATTGAACGTTTTACATACCACACTAACGATACGAAAATTATTCGATAACACTGCCATTTACGATTTTCGTACGATATTCGAATCGTCTATGGCCTGCTTTACACGGTTGAAAGTTTTTTTTTTTATGTTTTTTTAACCACTTAAGCCCTGGAGGATTTGGCTGCTCATAGACCGGGCCCTATTTTGCGATTCGGCACTACGTAACTTATAGTAATGCAATTTACACTCTGCAGGTTTGGGTGATGCCAAGTTCAATGCTTATCACTACTACCTGAGCATGTGTGCGATTTTCTACAACCCTAAAAAAAAAAAAAACCCTCAACCCTTCATTAACCACTTCTGGACCGAAAGATTTTACCCCATAATGATCAGGTCATTTTTTGTGATTCGGCACTGCATTATTTTAACTGACAATTGCGCGGTCGTGCGACGCTGTACCCAAATTAAATCGACATCCTTTTTTTCCCACAAACAGAGCTTTCTTTTGGTGGTATTTGATCACCTGTGCGGTTTTTACTTTTTGCGCTATAAACAAAAAAAGAGCGACAATTTTGAAAAAATAACAATATTTTTCACATTTTTTTTATATGAAATTCCCCCCAAAAAATTGTAAATTTTTTTTTACATTTTTGGCCAATTTGTTTTCTGCTACCTATCTTTGGTATATAAAAAATCGCAATAAGCGTATTTTGATTGGTTTGCGCAAAAGTTATTGCGTTTAATAACTATGGGAAAGATTTTTGTCATTTTTGGTGGTTTTTTTTTTTTTTAATGAGTAATGGCGGCGATCTGTGATTTTTTTTTTGCGGGACTTCGACATTGTAGCGGACAGATCGGACCCTTGACTGACATTTTTGACACTTTTGGGGGTACCAGTGACATTACTACAGCAATCAGTGCTATACATATGCACTGTTACTGTAAAAATGACACTGGCAAGGAAGGGGTTAACTTTATTGGTGATCAGTGGGTTAAATGTATTCCTAGGGGCGTGATTGTAACTGTGGGGGGACTCGGCATGTGATGTAACCACAGAGACATACGATCCTACATAGCAGGATCGTATGATCTCTGCTGTTACACCAGGGAGAATGACAGGCGGCTTTGTTTACATCAGCCGCCTGCCTTTCTCCCTCTCCAGCGGGAGATCACGAGTGACCGGCGGACGTCGGAGCTGCCGGTCACTCGCTCGGGATGTCAGGGAACGAGGGGGGCAGGAGCGCGTCTCTGGCGGCGCACGCTCGCCCCCTAGAGGCTCGTGGGGCGAGTGACGTAACGGTACGTCATTTTGCCCAGGGGGGGCTGACCGCTGCAGTTTATAGTTGTGCAGCGGTCGGCAAGTGGTTAAAGCAGATACTAAAGCTGCACGATTCTGGATAAAATGAGAATCACAATTTTTTTGCCTAATATAAAGAGCGCGATTCTCTGCGTAACATCATCTTTCACATTATACAAAAAAATTGCGCTAACTTTACTGTTTAGCTTTTTTTTTTTAAATTTGTATTCATTGAAGTGTATTTTTTCCTAAAAGGTTGCCTTTGAAAGACCGCTGCGCAAATACAGCATCTATATACAGGGCAAAAGAACCTAAATATAGGCTGAAACGCGTCAATCGCCTTGTTCCTGGATTTTTTACCCCAATATTGTTTTCATAAAGAAGACTGGATTTTAACCTTTCGAGTTGCAGGCTCTTTTGACTGCCGTTATGGGAAAAATATACTTACGTACTTATGATTATCATCTCCATCTAGTGGTCATTAAGAGGTAAATTCCCAAATCCCTTTTTTCTTATGAAAGAAGAAGAACATCCAATCTCACCAATAGCCCCTCACCATGTGGTGTATTTATAAAAAATCTGCAGAGCCGTTCTTCCTGGGACACTAAATGTACATTCATTCTGTGCAAATGCAAAAATCGAATGTTTCTAGTCTGTCTTCCCTCCGGGTCAGATGATCTATATTCATAAGAGGAGCATTAATCAAGAAAATACTCATCATGGCCACTAGATGGAGCTGAGGGTTACAGGAAATCTATACACTAACAAAGATGGACAGTGCTGCCACCATTTATTCCTATTTTAAATGAGGTTAGATACCCTATTGGTGCCCCACTCAAAGCCTTAACAAGCCATAGGTCAAAAGAACCTATATATAGGATGAAACGCGTCAAACGTCTTGATCCTGGATCTTTTACCCTAACCTTGTTTTTCATAAAGAAGACTGGATTTTAACCTATTGAGTTGTTGGTTCTATCCCTCCAGGTCAAATGTTCTTTATTCATAAGAGTAGCATTAATCAAGAAACTACTCATCATGGCCACTAGATGGAGCTGAGGCTTATAGGAAATCTATACACTAACAGATGGACAGTGCTGCCACCCTTTGTTACGATTTTAAATAAGGTTAGATACCTTATTGGTGCCGCGCTAAATGCCTCAACAAGTCATAGGTATATGACAGTTAAAAGAGCCTATATATAGGATTAAACGCGTCAACTATCTTGTTTCTGGATCTTTTACCCCAACCTTGTTTCACATAAAAAAGACTGGATTTTAACCTATTGAGTTGTCGGTTCTATCCCTCCAGGTCAGATGTTCTTTATTCATAAGAGTAGCATTAATCAAGAAAATACTCATCATGGCCACTAGATGGAGCTGAGGGTTACAGGAAATTTATACACTAACAAAGATGGACAGTGCTACCACCCTTTATTCCTATTTTAAATGAGGTTAGATACCCTATTGGTGCCACGCTCAAAGCCTCAACAAGCCATAGGTATACGACAGTCAAAAGAGCCTATATATAGGATGAAACGCGTCAGCCGTCTTGATCCTGGATTTTTTACCTCAACATTGTTTTTCAAAAAGAGTGGATTTTACTATTTCGAGTTGCCGGCTCTTTTGACTGTCGTTATAGGAAATATATGCTTACGTACTATGACTATCAGCTCCATCTAGTGGCCATAAGGAGGTATAGTCCTAAATCACTTTATTCTTCTGAAAGAAGGATATCCAACCTCACCAACAGCCCCTCACCATCGGGTATATTTTTTTTAGAAAAAGTCAGCAGAGCTATTTATTTTGCAAAACTGCATGTACATTCATTTTGTGTGAATGCCAGCAAATCAAATGTTTCTAGTCTGTCTTCCCTCCAGGTCAGATGTTCTTTATTCATAAGAGTAGCATTAATCAAGAAAATACTCATCATGGCCACTAGATGGAGCTGAGGGTTACAGGAAATCTATACACTAACAGATGGACAGTGCTGCCACCCTTTATTCCTATTTTAAATGAGGTTAGATACCCTATTGGTGCCCCGCTCAAAGCCTCAACAAGCCATAGGTATATGACAGTCAAAAGAGCCTATATATAGGCTGAAACGTGTCAACCGTCTTGTTCCTGGATCTTTTACCCCAACATTGTTTTTCATAAAGACGACTGCATTTTAACCTATTGAGTTTTCGGCTCTGTCCCTCCAGGTCAGATGTTCTTTATTCATAAGAGGAGCATTAATCAATAAAATACTCATCATGGCCACTAGATGGAGCTGAGGGTTATAGGAAATCTATACACTAACAATGATGGACAGTGCTGCCACCCTTTATTCCTATTTTAAATGAGGTTAGATACCCTATAGGTGCCCCGCTCAAAGCCTCAAAAAGCCATAGGTATACGATAGTCAAAAGAGCCTATCTAGGCTGAAACGCGTCAACCGTCTTGATCCTGGATCTTTTACCCCAACCTTGTTTTTCCGATATGTTTGTAATATGCTGTTTATACATGAATTGCCTTTTTACATGTTGTACTGTGTCTATTGATGTTGTACAGTAATAAAATGTTTTTATTACCCATGTCTCCCAGCGTTCTGGTCTCCACCTCATTCAAAGTCCCAAACCTTTCCTTTATTCATGTAACCTATTGAGTTGCCGGCTCTGTCCCTCCAGGTCAGATGTTCTTTATTCATAAGAGGAGCATTAATCAAGAAAATACGCATTATGCCCACTAGATGGCACTAAAGGTTATAGGAAATATATACTTATTTACTATGATCATCAGCCCCATCTAGCGGCCATATTGAGGTATTTTCCTAAATGACTTTTCTGAAAGAAGAACATCCGACCTGGCCCGTTAACATTTATTTGTATAGGATGAATGCAGGGTGCAGCTTAGCAGGATGAATATCTCTCTCCAATTTTTTTATTTTTTAAACACATCCCTATAGTGTATCCGAGAAATCCGGGTGACGTATATATATATATACCATCCACAAACCCCGTCAGCCATTGCCTCATGATATATCATTGCAAACTATTTATTGAAATTAATTATGACTAATTCAATTAAGCCGATCATCTCCACATAAAAGTCAACAGTTTCCTCTCCAATTATTACAGAAAAGTCAACAGTTTCCCCTTCAGTGAAAATACCAAAAAACGACATCAGCAAAAGAAAAACGTTTCCTTTCCTTTCTCTGGGATATGAAATGCGAGCCGCTGGTGTCTCGCAAACCTTTAAAATTGCTCACACCTCCGAAATGTCACGCCGTGACCCTCTCTGCAGTCAGCCGGCCTCCGACGATTGAGCGCACCTTGAGCTGCGCAGCCGATCGCTGAGCATCAGCGCAGGGTCAGAGGTCCAGTTATGGCTTTAGAAGACTTTTTTTTTAATAAGACTGACATTAAGAAGAGATGGAAAAAAGAAGGTCGTTATAGAAACACGTCAGTGCGTCCGCGATGGACGAAACCTGCGCCGGCAGGCGATGAAAGGTCTCCGGGAAACTCAGACACGGTGAAAGGGAGGACATGTGGAGCGGCAGATCTCTCTCATTAAAGTTCAGGATGACTCTCATCCGTTTTCCCCCGCCTGCAGATGTTGCTTCTGGGTAGTTGTAGTTGTTTCCTACATTTCATTGCCCGTCTTTCCTATTGTTTTCACCATTATATCCTTTGCTGTCCCCCATGACCCCGCCCACTTGCTTACATGTCACTGGTTTCTATGGGGTGCATGGAGCCCCAGAACTGACTGAAGGAAGGAGGGATCACCCCAAGATGACTGCAATTACAAGGCATGCATAGTGCAGCTCACAGCAGCTTTTCAGGAAAAATATTAGAAGTGAGGTGACAGGAAGATTGTCCTTTGTGACTTCTGTAGGCAGAGAATCACGGATTACAATGATAAAAAGTCCAATGACATTATCAATACAGAAGAAATATCTGTCCATCTTTATTTATCTCTATCTATACATTGATCTATCAATTTATGTATCTATCCATCTGTTCTACCTATCTATTATCTGTCTATGTATTATGATATCTCTGTATCCATCCACGCATCTATCCATTGATCTGTTCATCTATCAATTTATGTATCTATCCTTCCGTCTATTTTACCATTTACCCATCTATCTACTATATGTATTATGCTATCTCTGTATCCATCCATCCATCCATCCCTCTCTCTACCTATTCACATCTATCCATCCATCTATGCATCAAGCCATCCATCCATCCATCCATCCATCCATCCATCCATCTCTCTATCTATTCACATCTATCCATCCATCTATGCATCTAGCCATCCATCCATCCATCTCTCTATCTATTCACATCTATCCATCCATCCATGCATCTAGCCATCCATCCATCTCTCTACCTATTCACATCTATCCATCCATCCATGCATCTAGCCATCCATCCATCTCTCTACCTATTCACATCTATCCATCCATCCATGCATCTAGCCATCCATCCATCTCTCTACCTATTCACATCTATCCATCCATCCATGCATCTATCCATCCATCTATCCATCTCTCTACCTATTCACATCTATCCATCCATCTATGCATCTAGCCATCCATCCATCTCTCTACCTATTCACATCCATCCATCCATCTATGCATCTAGCCATCCATCCATCCATCTCTCTATCTATTCACATCTATCCATCCATCTATTCATCTAGCCATCCATCCATCCCTCTACCTTTTCACATCTAGCCATCCATCTCTCTACCTATTCACATCTATCCATCCATCTATGCATCTAGACATCCATCCAATCATCTCTCCACCTATTCATATCTATCCATCCATCCAGCTCTCTACCTATTCATATATATCCATCTAGCCATCCATCCATCTCTCTATCTATTCACATCTACCCATCCATCTATGCATCTAGCCATCCATCCATCCATCTACCTATTCACATCTATCCATCCATCTATGTATCCCTCTTTACTTTCATTTACCCATCTCTATATCTGCCCGTCCATTCATCCATTCTATAATTACTCATCCATCTACTATTTGTCTACGTATAATGCTATCTCTGTATCCATCCATCCATCCATCTGTCCATTCATCCATGTATCCATCCTTCTGTCTACTTATTCATATCTATCCATACATTGTTTCATTTACCCGTATTTCTACCACCCATCCATCTATGTATCCATTTCTCCTTTCATTTACCCATCTCTATAGATGTCCATCTGTCCATCCATCCATCCATTTAGGTTTTCATCCATCTATACATCCATCCATCGAAACATACATACAGCAAAATTCCTGGGAAAAAACTTTGTATTGGACTCTTCTAGAATCTTGTGTACCAGGAGAAGGATCTTGTATGTGACGTGTTGCTGTCCCTGCATGGTCCTCATACACATAGCCATTACACACAATGCCCCAGTGACCCCTCCACCCCCTTCCACAATCTGCACTATTCCGGCACAGTCCTTGGAACTGGCACTGTTGTAGCTCACAAAAGTTGTCTCTGAGCCCCTAATCCCTGATTATGTGAGCTTACTGCTGATTTCTATCGGCCCGTGTAACCTGCAGGGCCTGGACTGCGGCCAGAAACCTCAAACTAAAGATGCATCAAGAAAAACTGCAGGACAATAAAAGACGCCATAGAATCTGATATCTGCTTATTATGGCTTTCCAAAGCCAACAACATTAATGAACTGTGCAGACAGCGGAGGCCAATAAAGAGGTTCTCCTTTAAGCCTCTACACAAGGCAGGGAAAAAAATCAGAGCTGTCAGTATAGCGGAACTCTAGGCAGACGGATAAATAATACCCAATATACATAGAGGAGCCTTCTACCTCCCCCAACATACATAGAGGAGCCTCCTACCTCCCCCAACATACATAGATGAGCCTTCTACCTCCCCAACATACATAGATGAGCCTTCTACCTCCCCCAATATACATAGAGGAGCCTTCTACCCCCCCCCCCCCAACATACATAGAGGAGCCTCCTACCTCCCCCAACATACATAGAGGAGCCTCCTACCTCCCCCAACATACATAGAGGAGCCTCCTACCTCCCCCAACATACATAGAGGAGCCTTCTACCTCCCCCAACATACATAGAGGAGCCTTCTACCTCCCCCAACATACATAGAGGAGCCTTCTACCTCCCCCAACATACATAGAGGAGCCTTCTACCTCCCCCAACATACATAGAGGAACCTTCTACCTCCCCCAACATACATAGAGGAGCCTTCTATCTCCCCCAACATACATAGAAGAGCCTTCTACCTCCCCCAACATACATAGATGAGCCTTCTACCTCCCCCAACATACATAGATGAGCCTTCTACCTCCCCCAACATACATAGAGGAGCCTTCTACCCCCCCCCCCCCCAACATACATAGAGGAGCCTCCTACCTCCCCCAACATACATAGAGGAGCCTCCTACCTCCCCCAACATACATAGAGGAGCCTCCTACCTCCCCCAACATACATAGAGGAGCCTTCTACCTCCCCCAACATACATAGAGGAGCCTTCTACCTCCCCCAACATACATAGAGGAGCCTTCTACCTCCCCCAACATACATAGAGGAGCCTTCTACCTCCCCCAACATACATAGAGGAACCTTCTACCTCCCCCAACATACATAGAGGAGCCTTCTATCTCCCCCAACATACATAGAAGAGCCTTCTACCTCCCCCAACATACATAGAGGAGCCTTCTACCTCCCCCAACATACATAGAGGAGCCTTCTATCTCCCCCAACATACATAGAGGAGCCTTCTACCTCCCCCAATATACATAGAGGAGCCTTCTACCTCCCCCAACATACATAGAGGAGCCTTCTACCTCCCCCAACATACATAGAGGAGCCTTCTACCTCCCCCAACATACATAGAGGAGCCTTCTACCTCCCCCAACATACATAGAGGAGCCTTCTACCTCCCCCAACATACATAGAGGAGCCTTCTACCTCCCCCAACATACATAGAGGAGCCTTCTTCCTCCCCCAACATACATAGAGGAGCCTTCTACCTCCCCCAACATACATAGAGGAGCCTTCTACCTCCCCCAACATACATAGAGGAGCCTTCAACCTCACCCAACATACATAGAGGAGCCTTCTACCTCCCCCAACATACATAGAGGAGCCTTCTACCTCCCCCAACATACATAGCGGAGCCTTCTACCTCCCCCAACATACATAGAGGAGCCTTCTACCCCCCCAACATACATAGAGGAGCCTTCTACCTCCCCCAATATACATAGAGGAGCCTTCTACCTCCCCCAACATACATAGAGGAGCCTTCTACCTCCCCCAATATACATAGAGGAGCCTTCTACCTCCCCCAACATACATAGAGGAGCCTTCTACCTCCCCCAACAAACATAGAAGAGCCTTCTACCTCCCCCAGCATACATAGAGGAGCCTCCTACCTCCCCCAACATACATAGAGGAGCCTTCTACCTCCCCCAACATACATAGAGGAGCCTTCTATCTCCCCCAACATACATAGAAGAGCCTTCTACCTCCCCCAACATACATAGAGGAGCCTTCTACCTCCCCCAACATACATAGAGGAGCCTTCTACCTCCCCCAACATACATAGAGGAGCCTTCTACCTCCCCCAACATACATAGAGGAGCCTTCTACCTCCCCCAACATACATAGAGGAGCCTTCTACCTCCCCCAACATACATAGAGGAGCCTTCAACCTCACCCAACATACATAGAGGAGCCTTCTACCTCCCCCAACATACATAGAGGAGCCTTCTACCTCCCCCAACATACATAGCGGAGCCTTCTACCTCCCCCAACATACATAGAGGAGCCTTCTACCTCCCCCAATATACATAGAGGAGCCTTCTACCTCCCCCAACATACATAGAGGAGCCTTCTACCTCCCCCAATATACATAGAGGAGCCTTCTACCTCCCCCAACATACATAGAGGAGCCTTCTACCTCCCCCAACATACATAGAGGAGCCTTCTACCTCCCCCAACATACATAGAGGAGCCTTCTACCTCCCCCAACATACATAGAGGAGCCTTCTACCTCCCCCAACACACATAGAGGAGCCTTCTACCTCCCCCAACACACATAGAGGAGCCTTCTACCTCCCCCAACACACATAGAGGAGCCTTCTACCTCCCCCAACATACATAGAGGAGCCTTCTACCTCCCCCAACATACATAGAGGAGCCTTCTACCTCCCCCGACATACATAGAAGAGCCTTCTACCTCCCCCAACATACATAGAGGAGCCTTCTACCTCCCCCAACATACATAGAGGAGCCTTCTACCTCCCCAACATACATAGAGGATCCTTCTACCTCCCCCAACATACATAGAGGAGCCTTCTACCTCCCCAACATACATAGAGGATCCTTCTACCTCCCCCGACATACATAGAGGAGCCTTCTACCTCCCCCAACATACATAGAGGAGCCTTCTACCTCCCCCAACATACATAGAGGAGCCTTCTACCTCCCCCAACATACATAGATTAGCCTTCTACCTCCTCCAACATACATAGAGGAGCCTTCTACCTCCCCCAACCTACATAGAGGAGCCTCCTACCTCCCCCAACATACAAAGAGGAGCCTTCTACCTCCCCCAACATACATAGAGAAAGGCGACATACATAGAGGAGCCTTCTACCTCCCCCAACATACATAGAGGAAGGCGACATACATAGAGGAGCCTTCTACCTCCCCCAATATACATTGAGGAGCCTTCTACCTCCCCCAGCATACATAGAGGAGCCTTCTATCTCCCCTAACATACATAGAGGAGCCTTCTACCTCCCACAACATACATAGAGGAGCCTTCTACCTCCCTCAGCATACATAGAGGAGCCTTCTACCTCCCCCAACATACATAGAGGAGCCTTCTACCTCCCCCAACATACATAGAGGAGCCTTCCACCTCCCCCAACATACATAGAGGAGCCTTCTACCTCCCTCAGCATACATAGAGGAGCCTTCTACCTCCCCCAACATACATAGAGGAGCCTTCTACCTCCCCCAACATACATAGAGGAGCCTCTATCTCCCCCAACATACATAGAGGAGCCTTCTACCTCTCCCAACATACATAGAGGAGCCTTCTACCTCCCCCAACATACATAGAGGAGCCTTCTACCTCCCCCAACATACAAAGAGGAGCCTTCTACCTCCCCCAACATACATAGAGGAGCCTTCTACCTCCCCCAACATACATAGAGGAGCCTTCTACCTCCCCCAACATACATAGAAGAGCCTTCTACCTCCCCTAACATACATAGAGGAGCCTTCTACCTCCCACAACATACATAGAGGAGCCTTCTACCTCCCTCAGCATACATAGAGGAGCCTTCTACCTCCCCCAACATACATAGAGGAGCCTTCTACCTCCCCCAACATACATAGAGGAGCCTTCCACCTCCCCCAACATACATAGAGGAGCCTTCTACCTCCCTCAGCATACATAGAGGAGCCTTCTACCTCCCCCAACATACATAGAGGAGCCTTCTACCTCCCCCAACATACATAGAGGAGCCTCTATCTCCCCCAACATACATAGAGGAGCCTTCTACCTCTCCCAACATACATAGAGGAGCCTTCTACCTCCCCCAACATACATAGAGGAGCCTTCTACCTCCCCCAACATACAAAGAGGAGCCTTCTACCTCCCCCAACATACATAGAGGAGCCTTCTACCTCCCCCAACATACATAGAGGAGCCTTCTACCTCCCCCAACATACATAGAGGAGCCTTCTACCTCCCCCAACATACATAGAGGAGCCTTCAACCTCACCCAACATACATAGAGGAGTCTTCTACCTCCCCCAACATACATAGAGGAGCCTTCTACCTCCCCCAACATACATAGCGGAGCCTTCTACCTCCCCCAACATACATAGAGGAGCCTTCTACCTCCCCCAATATACATAGAGGAGCCTTCTACCTCCCCCAACATACATAGAGGAGCCTTCTACCTCCCCCAATATACATAGAGGAGCCTTCTACCTCCCCCAACATACATAGAGGAGCCTTCTACCTCCCCCAACATACATAGAGGAGCCTTCCACCTCCCCCAACATACATAGAGGAGCCTTCTACCTCCCCCAACACACATAGAGGAGCCTTCTACCTCCCCCAACACACATAGAGGAGCCTTCTACCTCCCCCAACACACATAGAGGAGCCTTCTACCTCCCCCAACATACATAGAGGAGCCTTCTACCTCCCCCAACATACATAGAGGAGCCTTCTACCTCCCCCAACATACATAGAGGAGCCTTCTACCTCCCCAACATACATAGAGGATCCTTCTACCTCCCCCAACATACATAGAGGAGCCTTCTACCTCCCCAACATACATAGAGGATCCTTCTACCTCCCCCGACATACACAGAGGAGCCTTCTACCTCCCCCAACATACATAGAGGAGCCTTCTACCTCCCCCAACATACATAGAGGAGCCTTCTACCTCCCCCAACATACATAGATTAGCCTTCTACCTCCTCCAACATACATAGAGGAGCCTTCTACCTCCCCCAACCTACATAGAGGAGCCTTCTACCTCCCCCAACATACAAAGAGGAGCCTTCTACCTCCCCCAACATACATAGAGGAAGGCGACATACATAGAGGAGCCTTCTACCTCCCCCAACATACATAGAGGAAGGCGACATACATAGAGGAGCCTTCTACCTCCCCCAATATACATTGAGGAGCCTTCTACCTCCCCCAGCATACATAGAGGAGCCTTCTATCTCCCCTAACATACATAGAGGAGCCTTCTACCTCCCACAACATACATAGAGGAGCCTTCTACCTCCCTCAGCATACATAGAGGAGCCTTCTACCTCCCCCAACATACATAGAGGAGCCTTCTACCTCCCCCAACATACATAGAGGAGCCTTCCACCTCCCCCAACATACATAGAGGAGCCTTCTACCTCCCTCAGCATACATAGAGGAGCCTTCTACCTCCCCCAACATACATAGAGGAGCCTTCTACCTCCCCCAACATACATAGAGGAGCCTCTATCTCCCCCAACATACATAGAGGAGCCTTCTACCTCTCCCAACATACATAGAGGAGCCTTCTACCTCCCCCAACATACAAAGAGGAGCCTTCTACCTCCCCCAACATACATAGAGGAGCCTTCTACCTCCCCCAACATACATAGAGGAGCCTTCTACCTCCCCCAACATACATAGAGGAGCCTTCTACCTCCCCCAGCATACATAGAGGAGCCTTCTACCTCCCCCAATATACATAGAGGAGCCTTCTACCTCCCCCAACATACACAGAGGAGCCTTCTACCTCCCCCAACATACATAGAGGAGCCTTCTACCTCCCCCAACATACATAAAGGAGCCTTCTACCTCCCCCAACATACATAGAGGAGCCTTCTACCTCCCCCAACATACATAGAGGAGCCTTCTACCTCCCTCAGCATACATAGAGGAGCCTTCTACCTCCCCCAACATACATAGAGGAGCCTTCTACCTCCCCCAACATACATAAAGGAGCCTTCTACCTCCCCCAACATACATAGAGGAGCCTCTATCTCCCCCAACATACATAGAGGAGCCTTCTACCTCCACCAACATACATAGAGGAGCCTTCTACCTCCCCCAACATACATAGAGGAGCCTTCTACCTCCCCCAACATACATAGAGGAGCCTTCTACCTCTGCACAAGGAGAGAGAGCAGAGATGTGGGAGGGACCCAGCAGGCTCCACCCACTGCAGAAAACTACAGGAGGGGGCGGAGACAGGACCAGTCACCCTTCACAAAAAGACAGAGCAGAGATGTGGGAGAGGCCTAGCAGGCTCCACCCACTGCAGATAACTACAGGAGGGGGCGGAGACAAGACCGGTCCCCTTGCACAAAGAGAGAGAGCAGAGATGTGGGATTGGCCTAGCAGGCTCCACCCACTGCAGAAAACTACAGGAGGGGGTGGAGACAGGACCAGTCCCCCTGCACAAGGAGAGAGAGCAGAGATGTGGGATCGGCCTAGCAGGGTCCACCCACTGCAGATAACTACAGGAGGGGGCGGAGACAAGACCAGTCCCCCTGCACAAGGAGAGAGAGCAGCAGTGAGCGGTCTTTATTACAGGAAGGAAAAGTCTCACGCTGGATCCCTGCACAGATCTGGAAGAAATACACAAAGATCACCGAGATTCTGGAAGAATACACAACAAATGATTTCACAGAGTATTTGCTTATCCTGGAGTTCACCTTTAAATAAGACATTTAACCACTGTCCCACTTCCAAACTTGCGGCAAATCCTCTCTTTTCTCCCTACACGTGCCGGGTGAGCGACCCGTCCGCTAATAAAGGATAACATTATCTGCCATGCTGTGGGGAAATGTCTGAAGGGAGGTGAGATATCAAAGCCCCCCGGGAGAGGAGGATCTCACTTCGTCTAATTAGGGAATAAGAATAGAGAGGAGGCTGTTGGACATGGAGTGGGGGGGCAGGGGGGCACGCTAATTAGTGGCACGGCGAAGACGGTGTAACTTTACATGGCGGCTGGAGGGGCGGTCAGGTGCGGCGCGGGGAACAGAACAGCCTTTGGCTGCCCTTAAGCTGAAAGGTTTTAATCCTAGAAAATCGCAGTCAGAGCCGAAACCCAATCACAGCCGAGGCGATAACAAGTTCCCCTTCCAGAGCTTCCTCCCGAAGGCGCGCCACCTGTTGTTTTCTACTGACTGCCAGGGTTCAAGAGGAGGCCATCGCACTTCTTTAGCCAAAATGCTGTTTGTCTGTTTACAGGGGGGGGGGTACAGTAAAATATCGCCCCATCGTCGCCTGTCATGCGCCCTCTGCAGAGTGCTTTTTGGAGGGACAGCACATATAAACAGCCCATTAACCACTTCTGGACCGGAAGGATTTTCCCCCTCAATGACCAGGCCA
Source organism: Pelophylax lessonae (assembly GCF_965119305.1). Lineage (NCBI taxonomy): Eukaryota > Metazoa > Chordata > Amphibia > Anura > Ranidae > Pelophylax > Pelophylax lessonae. Next base: position 15,018,204 of record NC_138777.1, on the reverse strand, counting down.
TATTTTTTGCTATTCGGCACTGCGTTATTTTAACTGACAATTGCGCGGACGTGCGACGCTGTACTGTACAAAATTGATGTCCCTTTTTTCCCCCCCCACAAACAGAGCTTTCATTTGGTGGTATTTGATCACCTCTGCGATTTTTTTTTTTTCTTTTGCGCTATAAACAAAAAAAGAGCGACAATTCTGAAAAAAAAAAAAAAAAAACAATATCCCATATGGAAGAAAAATATATTTCCAATATATTTAAGGAAAAAAAAATTTAGAAGTATATTGAATATGGCCAAAGTTGTAGCATTTTAAAAATATTTCCAATATATTTGGGAAAAATAAATTAAAAATGTTTTTTTTAAATATATTTTAAATATATTTTTCTTCCATGTAAGATAACATTCCCCAAAAAAAAAAAATTAAAAATCAAACTTTTTTTAACATTTTAGGCCAATTTGTTTTCTGCTACATATTTTTGGTAAAAAAAAAAAAAAATCACAATAAGCGTAGTTTGATTGGTTTGCGCAAAAGTTATCGCGTCTACTAACTACGGGAAAGATTTATGTCATTTTTATTGTTTTTTTTTTTTTTTTTACTAGTAATGGCGATGATCTGTGAATTATGGCCCATCCTTGGTGTCAGTGGCAGGAATTATGAACCCATTGTTGGTGTCAGTGGCAGGAATTATGCCCCATCGTCGGTGTCAGTGGCAGGAATTATGCCCCATCCTTGGTGTCAGTGGCAGGAATTATGAACCCATCCTTGGTGTCAGTGGCAGGAATTATTAGCCCCATCGTTGGTCTCAGTGGCAGGAATTATGTACCCATTGTTGGTCTCAGTGGCAGGAATTATGCCCCATTGTTGGTGTCAGTGGCAGGAATTATGCCACATCGTTGGTGTCAGTGGCAGGAATTATGAACCCATCGTAGTGTCAGTGGCAGGAATTATGCCCCATCATTGGTGTCAGTAGCAGGAACAATGCCCCATCCTTGGTGTCAGTGGCAGGAATTATGCCTCATCCTTGGTGTCAGTGGCAGGAATTATGAACCCATCCTTGGTGTCAGTGGCAGGAATTATGAACCCATCCTTGGTGTCAGTGGCAGGAATTATGAACCCATCGTTGGTGTCAGTGGCAGGAATTATGAACCCATCCTTGGTGTCAGTGGCAGGAATTATACCCCATCGTTGGCGTCAGTGCCAGGAATTATGAACCCATCCTTGGTGTCAGTGGCAGGAATTATGCCCCATCGTTGGTGTCAGTGGCAGGAATTATGAACCCATCGTTGGTGTCAGTGGCAGGAATTATGAACCCATCGTTGGTGTCAGTGGCAGGAATTATGCCCCATCCTTGGTGTCAGTGGCAGGAATTATGAGCCCCATCCTTGGTGTCAGTGGCAGGAATTATGCCCCACCGTTGGTGTCAGTGGCAGGAATTATGCCCCATCATTGGCGTCAGTGCCAGGAATTATGCCCCATCGTTGGTATCAGTGGCAGGAATTATGCCCCATCGTTGGTGTCAGTGGCAGGAATTATGCCCCATCGTTGGTGTCAGTGGCAGGAACAATGCCCCATCCTTGGTGTCAGTGGCAGGAATTATGCCTCATCCTTGGTGTCAGTGGCAGGAATTATGAACCCATCCTTGGTGTCAGTGGCAGGAATTATGAACCCATCGTTGGTGTCAGTGGCAGGAATTATGAACCCATCGTTGGTGTCAGTGGCAGGAATTATGAACCCATCCTTGGTGTCAGTGGCAGGAATTATGAACCCATCGTTGGTGTCAGTGGCAGGAATTATGAACCCATCCTTGGTGTCAGTGGCAGGAATTATACCCCATTGTTGGCGTCAGTGCCAGGAATTATGAACCCATCCTTGGTGTCAGTGGCAGGAATTATGCCCCATCGTTGGTGTCAGTGGCAGGAATTATGAACCCATCCTTGGTGTCAGTGGCTGGAATTATGAACCCATCGTTGGTGTCAGTGGCAGGAATTATGCCCCATCCTTGGTGTCAGTGGCAGGAATTATGAGCCCCATCCTTGGTGTCAGTGGCAGGAATTATGCCCCACCGTTGGTGTCAGTGGCAGGAATTATGAGCCCCATCCTTGGTGTCAGTGGCAGGAATTATGCCCCATCATTGGCGTCAGTGCCAGGAATTATGCCCCATCGTTGGTATCAGTGGCAGGAATTATGCCCCATCATTGGTGTCAGTGGCAGGAATTATGCCCCATCGTTGGTATCAGTGGCAGGAATTATGCCCCATCGTTGGTGTCAGTGGCAGGAATTATGCCCCATCCTTGGTGTCAGTGGCAGGAATTATGCCCCTTCCTTGGTGTCAGTGGCAGGAATTATGCCCCGTCCTTGGTGTCAGTCGCAGGAATTATGCCCCGTCCTTGGTGTCAGTGGCAGGAGTTATGAACCCATAGTTGGTGTCAGTGGCAGGAATTATGAACCCATAGTTGGTGTCAGTGGCAGGAGTTATGAACCCATCGTTGGTGTCAGTGGCAGGAATTATGCCCCTTCCTTGGTGTCAGTGGCAGGAATTATGCCCCGTCCTTGGTGTCAGTGGCAGGAGTTATGAACCCATAGTTGGTGTCAGTGGCAGGATGGGGTTTAGCATCTTGGGTAATCAAGGGGTTACATGTGTGCCTAACAAGTGTTAATGTGTGTAATGTGTGCTGATTTTTACTAAAGATCTCTTTGTTTCATCTCCCTGAGTACAATGAGGCAATGAGGGTGCAAGTACATTGCTGCGCCTGCACAGGCCGTCCCCACAGTATATAGCGGATAGGCAGTCCACACATAATTAAGCAGTTATATGCAATATATTACTTTGTTGTTTTCGGGGTTTCATACAGCTTCAGGGCTTCCATAAGCCCAGAGACGTGGAAGAAAACATGGAACTTTTCCTTTCTATGTAATGACATTTCATTAATGTGCAGCTTTTCCTCCCCTACTTCACCCTGACATAACGGCCTAAAAATAATTCCACTCCTCCGTCACACCCTAATAATACTTCCTGACAACTTGGCAGCAGAGCTGAGACTCCGTCCACCCAACTCCAAATCAGCACCGCCAACCCGGCCAAGCAGCTGTCCCTACAGACTGGCAGAGTAACTCTTTCCAAACTAGTACCCCCCCCCTCCCCCACCCCTTCATCTGCTCTTGCTGCCACTTTTAACCACTTCTGGACCGGAAGGATTTGCCCCCTTAATGACCAGGCCATTTTTTGCGATTCGGCACTGTGTTTCTTTAACAGACAATTGCGTGGTCGTGCGACGCTGTACCCAAATACATTTGATGTCCTTTTTTCCCACAAATAGATCTTTCTTTTGGTGGTATTTGATCACCTCTACGATTTTTATTTTTTCCGCTATAAACAAAAATAGTGCGATAATTCTGAAACAATATTTTCCACATTCTGCTACAGTATATAACATTCCCAAAAAAAAAAATAAAAAAAAATCAAAATGTAACATTTTAGGCCAATTTGTTTTCTGCTACATATTTTTGGTAAAGAAAAATCGCAATAAGCGCATTTTGATTGGTTTGCGCAAAAGTTATCACGTTTACAAACTAGGGGAAAGATTTATGTCATTTTTATTGTTTTTTTTTACTAGTAATGGCGGCAATCTGCGATTTGTAGCGGGACTGCGACATTGCGGCGGACAGATCGGACCCCTGACTTACATTTTTGACACTTTTGGAGGGACCAGTGACATTACTACAGTAATCAGTGCTATAAATATGCACTGTCACTGTACTAATGACCCTGGCAGGGAAGGGGTTAATCCAGGGGCGATCAAAGGGTTAAATGTGTACCTAGGGGAGTGATTCTAACTGTATGGGGCGGGCTTGTGAAATGATCATAGAGACTTGTGATCCTATATAGAAGGGTCACAGGCGCTCTATGATCATTCCAGGGAGAAGAACGGTCAGCTGTGTTTACAATCGCTGACCGTTCTTCTCTCCCAGCGGGGGGCGGTCGCGGGTGTCAGGCCACTTGGACCGTGGAGGGGGAGCCCACAACTGCAGGAATGACTGTCCGCTTCTACGGGAACAGGCGCGCACAGGACAGTCGAGTCTGACTCCCATCCGTGTGTGTGTTCACCGGATTCAGCCGCCCAACTTGGAAGCTGTCAATAACCTGGCACTGCTGTAATATATTCTTATCAATAAATTGCATTTTTATTCTCGTGGGTGATTGTGTGGGCGGAGCCCCAGTGCACTGCATTGCCTGGGGCCATCTAGATTGTAAGCTCTAACGTGCAGGGCCCTCTAGTTCCTCCTGTATTGAACTGTATTGTAACTGTGTTGTCTTCCCTCACATTGTAAAGCGTTGTGCAAACTGTTGGCGCCATATAAATCCTGTATGATAATAATAATAATAATGCTCTTAAGATGGCACTGAGCAGAAGGAGCGGCTGCTCTGAGCGCAGTGTGTATTGTAGAGATGCGGGCGCTGCAAGTTCCTACTATAAGGCTGACAGTAGTAGTAACAGCGGCATCACTACTTCTGTCAGCCCAGTGCTGGAAGCAGCAACGGATTTAAAGAGGAAGTAAACCCTCCTCTGTAACTTGTACCTATAGGTGATCCTATGATAAGGCTTACCTATAGGTACTGTAAATATCTCCTAAACATGTACCGTTTAGGAGATATTTACCTTACATGCAGCCAGTGACATCACTGGCGCATGCGCTCTGAAGGAACGGCAGCTGGTGCCGTTCCTTCAGAGCTCTGTCCCGTGACCGTCGGCTCCCACGCGCGTGCGCGGGAGTGACGTCACCGCGGCTCCGGCCAATCAGATGGCCGGATTCCGCAATCCCGGAAGACGGGCGACTATACATGTCGCCCGTCATACAGGTAATCGGACGGCACAGCGGGGGCTCGTTCTAAGGTAAGTATTTCATAATGAGCTAGTATGCGATGCATACTAGCTCATTATGTGTTTCTTTTGCAGGTTGCAAAAAGAAAAAAAAAATTTTGGGGGGTTCCCAACCTCTTTAAAGAGCTGGGAGGAGGTGCAGGCTGTGCTCCCCCCCCCCCCTCCTCCTTATAAGCTTGCAAATAATGAAGGGTGAAAGGCGAAATTTGCCATCTTTGCCCTGGGCACTGGATGATGTTGTCCCCGAAACACCCAAAACTGAGCCAGGAACTAAGGTGGAGAGGCCTCCTCTTTGGGACCAAAGGATCTATGAAACCAGAGGGTGCCTCAGCCCACTAGACACCACTTACAGCTGAAATGTTACTTTTGGATTTTACATTTTAAAATGATAAGTTACATTGTATTTTTTGTAGGCAGTCCCAAGAAAAAAAAGTCTAAAAATGTATCAGTTATAATTGCTGTATTCACGGCAGGAGATCACACTCCTATATACAGGTCAGGGAAGATTCTGCGATTCTATGCATTAATATTAATGCATGTTATCAGTCAGCAGACTGCGGGGTGGTGGCAGAGGAGAGCGACCTGAGCGGATATAAGCTGGTAGTGGATGAAAGAGGGAAAACCAGAGGAGATGGGGGTGGCAGTTGTTGGGTCATGGGGTTACTTATATGATAATCATGGGAGGGAGGATGCAATGGGTGGTGGTGGGTGGGTCGCGGTGGTGGTGGTAGGGGGGGCGGGGGTTATTGCAAAAGGAGGGAATAATAGCATCATGAACTCTTCTGTCCTAAACGGTCAACCATGAAAGAAAACTCACTATAAAAGTGATATCTTCCCGCACACTCAGCACTTACAGATAATGCAGCTTCTTCACCTTTAATTCTTGGCTAGGTTTCACTTTAACCACTTAACATATATACTGCGGCAGGCTGGCTCGGCTCCGTGAATCGCCGTACCTGTAGGGTAATCCGCGAGTGCGCTCCCGGGAGTGCGTGCCACCACCGGTGTGCTCACGCCCCCACTAGGCAGCGGAGATGCCGATCTATGGGACTGGCGGCACCGACTGCCGTCTGACACCCCCCATCACTCCCCTCTGAGAGAGAAGAACGGTCAGCTGTTGTAAACACAGCCGACCGTTCTTCTCCCTGGAATGATCACAGAGCTCCTGTGATCCTTCTATATAGGATCACACGTCTCTATGGTCATTTCACAAGTCCCTCCCCCATACAGTTAGAAACACTCCCCTAGGCTCACAATTAACCCTTTCATCGCCCCTGGTGTAAACCCCCTTCCCTGCCAGTGTCATTATTACATATTTTTAGCACTGATTACTGTAGTAATGTCACTGGTCCCCCCAAATGTGTCAAAAATGTCAGTTAGGGGTCTGATTTTTTCTGCCACAATGTCGCAGTCCCGCTAAAAATCGCTCATCGCCGCCATTACTAGTAAAAAAAATAATAAAATAAAAATGACATAAATCTTTCCCCTAGTTAGTAGATGTGATAAATTTTGAGCAAACCAATCAACATACGCTTAATGCGATTTTTTTTTTTTTTTACCAAAACAAATTGCCCAAAAATGATGAAAAAATTGATTTTTAAACTTTATTTTTTTGGAAACTTATATACTTCTATAGCAGAAAGTAAAAAATTTGTTTGTTTTTTTTCAGAATTGTCGCTCTTGCTATTAGCACAAAAAATAAGGTGATCAAATACCACCAGAAGAAAGCTCTATTTGTGGGCAAAAAAGGACAGCAATTTTATTTGGGTACAGCGTCGCACGACAGCACAATTGTCCGTTAAATTAAAGCAGTGGCGAATCGCAAAACCTGGCCTGGTCTTTAAGGGGGCATATCCTTCCGGTCCAGAAGTGGTTAAATTGGTGCCATGAACGCTACCCCCATTTTCCTGTTTCAGAGTGGCTCCTTTCTCTTGCAGCATCCTATGGAGCCACTATGCAGGGAATAGAGTTGTGTCTCCCTACACTGTGTGCATCAATATAAACACACAGCCCCATAGCCTAGGATGCCAAGGCATTCTGCCGCTGCTCCTCCCTAAAGGCGGAACTACACTGCACCTGAGCACCACAAACCAAAACTGCTATTTAGTTCATTTTTAATATGCAAAGCAACCCTCAATCTCCTTTCTCTGTCTCAAAGGTAAAACATCAGAGGTCTGTTTAGACTAGGGATCGACCAAGCCAATATACCTAGCGCCGATCTGCACTTTCCCCGATATATCGGAATCGGCCCCAAGAGGTTACTGATATTGCCGATATTTCGGGAAAGTGCTGTACCGGAGTGATGCCTGCAGCTAAAGACATCACCCCGGTACCGGCTTACATAGCCGACGGTCGGCTGTCTTGTAATGACAACCGATGTGGCTGAGAAGCTGCTCGGCTGTCATTACAAGGAGCAGGAGGGGACGTTCCCCCACTCACGCCACCTTCCCCAGGTCTCCCCTCTCACCGGGAGACCCGAATAACGAGCCTGCATGACCGCCGAAGACCCGATCAAAGCCGCATTTGGCTCTGATTGGGTCTCCATGTAAAAACCCTGGAAGTGATGTCATGAGTGTCTGTCTGGCGCCAGATTAAAAAAAATGACAGCAGCATGTTTGTATCAAAACATTTTGCTAAATAAAGAAATTACCAAAAAAATGACAGCATTCAAAACAGCCAAACTTGGCATTTTTTTGAATGCTTTTAAGTGTAGAGGAGGGGTTTGGGGTCTTTTAGACCCCCAGATCCCTCAACAAAAGTACCTGTCAAAAAAAAAAAAGAAAAAAGTTTTAAATGCACAAAAATATCAGCCGATATCGATATGTATTGGCCAAAATATCGGTATCGGCAACCTAAAACCGATATCGGTCGATCACTAGTTTAGACCGCCAATATCTCCCCAAAACCCCCCAATGGGGCACCTAAAAAATGTGTAAAAAAATTGAAAAATGGTAAAATAAAATCTAAAAATCTAAAACCAGTGGCGGAACTACCGGGGTCACAAATGTTGAATTTGAAACCAGGCCCTGGCATTCTGTCACAGGGATCTGAGGGAAAAGCCCCGACTGGTGATTTCTTGCACCGGAGCCCTGAAGGTTCTAGTTATGCCACTGCCCTAACTGCTTGGGTGAGTCCACAGACCCAGGACAAGCAAGCAGCCAGTGAAGCACTGATACGCTCAATACGAACATTTTTATGGCAGGTTCCCTTTATATTTTCACATTCAGTCTCTTACAGTCACTTTGCCCACTTCTGCCAGGCTTTCCAGTTATAAAATCACGTGGAGGGGTCACGTGTGATTGGACTTTTTAATAAAGGCCCAGCCCTGACCTGGCTGGCGCTCATATATAAATAATCGTCAGACTCGTGTCTGCAGTTTAATGAGGCTTCCTTTATTAACCTCTGTGGTTTTTTCATACTTCATTAAAGTTGTGTGCTTACATTAGCAATAAAAAGTAAATGTTGGATTAAGGCGGTGTGTAGGCGAGGACCTTCTATTATTCTCTGGGCAGAGTTGCTGATTTTTTATTTTTTTTAACCCAAACTGGAAAATATTTAGTTTGCTTGTATACTGTATATAACAAACCATCGCCTTTTCCTTTGCTAAAATACAATTTTACCGGTTGCCGACCGCCCCCCCACACAGTTATACTGCGTCAGGCAGCCGCTCTTGCGCAAACCGACATAGGTATACGTCGGTCGCGCGCCTGCAGCTAGGGGGCGCGCTCCCACCCCCACTCATCAGCAGGGACTCCGATGCACGTGGCAGCCGCCTGGCACCTGTGATCCAGATAGGCAGCGGAGATGCCAATCTACGGGACTGGTGGCACCAATTGCCACTGGGTACCTGCGATCGCTCCCCGCTGAGAGAGAAGAATGGTCGGCTGTTGTAAACACAGCTGGCCGTTGTTCTCCCTGGAATGATCATAGAGCCCCTGTGATCCTTCTATGTAGGAACACATGTCTCTATGGTCATTTCATAAGCCACGCCCCCACAGTTAGAAACACGCCACTAGGTACACATTTAACCCCTTGATCACCCACAGCGTTAACCCCTTCCCTGCCAGTGTCATTATTACAGTAACAGTGCATATTGTTAGCACTGATTACTGTAGTAAACACAGCCGACCGCAGTTCTCCCTGCTCCCACCCCCACTTGGCAGCGGGGACAACGATGCACGGGGCAAGCGGCTCCGATTGCTGCCTGACACCCGCGATCGCTCCCCGCTGAGAGGGAAGGGCGGTCAGCTATTGTAAACTCAGCTGACCGTTCTTCTCCCTGCAATGATCACAGAGCGCCTATGATCCTTCTATATAGGATCGCATGTCTCTATGGTCATTTCACAAGTCCCTCCTCCATACAGTTAGAATCACTCCCCTAGGGTCACATTTAACCCCTTGATCACCTATGCTGTTAACCCCTTCCCTGCCAGTGTCATTACAGTAACAGTGCATATTTATAGCACTGATTACTGTAGTAATGTCACTGGTCCCCCCAAAAGTGTCAAAAATGTCAGTTAGGGGTCCGATCTGTCCGCCGCAATGTCGCAGTCCTGCAAAAAATCTCTGATCGCCGCCATTATTGGTAAAAAAATAACTAAAAATAAATTACATAAATCTTTCCCGTAGTTAGTAGACGCGATACCTTTTGCGCAAACCAATCAAAATACGATTTTTTTTTTACCAAAAATATGTAGCAGAAAACAAACTGGCCTAAAATTTTAAAAAATTTTGATTTTGAATTTTTCTTTTTTGGGAATGTTATATAGCAGAATGTGAAAAATATTGTTTTTTTTTCAGAATTGTCGCTCTTTTTTGTTTATAGCGCAAAAAAAAAAATCGAAAAGGTGATCAAATACCATCAAAAGAAAGCTCTATTAGTGGGAAAAAAGGTCATCAATTTTATTTGGGTACAGCGCCACACGACCGCGCAATTGTCCGTTAAAGTAACGCAGTGCCGAATTGCAAAATATGGCCTGGTCATTACGGGGCAAATCCTTACGGTCTAGAAGTGGTTAATCTTTTTTTCATCATTTTCTGTATCTCCATGCTGCGGATCTCCTCCTTTCTTTTTCAGACGCTTCCCGTTTAGCTATGTTTTCAGTCTGCGTTGCATTTAGTATAAATAACATTGTATTGTTGTTCTCAAGTTGTTTTGGTGATAATCAGAAGGTTCCTCCTGGGAGGGGCTCTCCTCTCTGGTAGATGTTTTATATTATAATTCACCCTGGAATTACTTCACACACAGAGATAGAAGACGACTAACTTCGCTTTTGTGCCGTTTCCAGGCAACTCACAAACTTTGCACAGGAGACTCCCTTATGAACAACTCTGTGATCTTTAATCATGAATACCATCTACGATATATTCCCTATACATGTGTATGGTGAAAACAAATCAAAGCATAATACCAAATACACAACCTAATGCAACATAAAATGAAACCAAACCTGAAATAAAACTGTCAAACTATAAACTCCTAGCTGGTTTTAGCAATTTGTACAGAAGCATTCTTCCCATTGGCCACCAATGTAAGGGACATTCTTCCCATTGGTCACCAATGTAAGGGACATTCTTCTCACTGATCACCAATGTAAGGGGCATTCTTCCCACTGATCACCAATGTAAGGGGCATTCTTCCCATTGGCCACCAATGTAAGGGGCATTCTTCCCACTGACCACCAATGTAAGGGGCATTCTTCCCATTGGCCACCAATGTAAGGGACATTCTTCTCACTGATCACCAATGTAAGGGGCATTCTTCCCATTGGCCACCAATGTAAGGGGCATTCTTCCCATTGGCCACCAATGTAAGGGGCATTCTTCTCACTGATCACTAATGTAAGGGGCATTCTTCCCATTGGCTACCAATGTAAGGGGCATTCTTCCCATTGGCCACCAATGTAAGGAACATTCTACCCACTGACCACCAATGTAAGGGACATTCTTCTCACTGATCATCAATGTAAGGAACAGTCTTCCCACTGGCCACCAATGTAAGGGACATTCTTCTCCCTGACCACCAATGTAAGGGACATTCTTCCCACTGACCACCAATGTAAGGGACATTCTTCCCAATGATCACCAATGTAAGGGACATTCTTCTCACTGATCACCAATGTAAGGGACATTCTTCTCACTGACCACCAATGTAAGGGGCATTCTTCCCATTGGCCACCAATGTAAGGGGCATTCTTCCCATTGGCCACCGTCTCCGCCCTGTGTGCGAAGAGGGATGTGTCAGAGCCCCGCTGCTCTCTATGTGGAATCGGATGAGAGCGGACCGCCTGTCCGCTCTCATCCGATCCCATTCAATGTGATCCCCAGGATGGTTTCCATCCATCCGAATTTCATGGACAGGATCGGATGCGGATGGCAGCGGGTGTCAGCGGACATGTCACCACTGACATCCGCTGCTCCATAGGGCTGAATGGGGCATCCGATCAGATCCGCCTAAAAAACTGAGAGGCGGATCTGATCAGAACGCCCGTGTGAAAGAGCCCTAAGGGACATTCTTCCCACTGACCACCAATGTAAGGGACGTTTTTCCCACTGACCACCAATGTAAGGGACGTTCTTCCCACTGATCGCCAAAGTAAGGAGCATTCTTCCCACTGACCACCAATGTTCAGCATAAATTCCATTGTCTTTCCTACACTAGGGAAGCCCGGGTGCTGCATTCAGCCTCCCATAGACATGGCTGGCATAAACACACAAAAAAAAGTAAAAAGTACAGCATGTGGCATATGCAAAAAACTAAAAACCTTCTATTTTTTGCCTATAGGAGAACACACAGCACACAGTATGGGGGCTCCCCAGGCAGGGGGAAGGCAATGGAATTTGAGTTGAACATGTGCAAGAGCCCTGACAGCAAGCACTCAGTGCCTACACACTGCCTCATCCAACATTTCCTTATTACTAAGCCAACAACATTAATGAAGTATGAAGAACAGGTTATTAAAATCAGCCTCATTAAACCACAGACAAGCGTCTGACCATTATTTATATATGAGCGCCAGGCAGGTCAGGGCTTTGTCTTTATTAAAAATTGAATTCACACAACCCCCCACTTGATGTTATACCAGGAAAGGCCATGCCAGAAGTGGCCAAAGTGACTGTGACTGGCTGGATGTTAACAGGTAGAAGGAACTCGCCATACAAATGTACATATCACGGTCTCTGTGATTCACTAGCTGCCTGCTTGTTCTGGGTCAGTGGACTCGCTAAGCATTGAATCATTAGCTGAGGAGAAGCAGACATAAAGTGAACAGGGTGCATGTAACCTGAATCCATTCTTACTCGTAGTTAAAGGAAAGGAAATAGAAGCTGTAGCTGTTCGTTCATAAATATTGTTCAGCAGTGGCGGCTGGTGCGCCATGGGCCGGGGGGCGGCAGACCGACCGCACCATACCCCCCTTTGGGCCACACCAGGCCGCACACCATACCCCCCCCCCCGGACCTTCTCCTCCCTCCTCCTCCACGCCCAATGGCATGGCTTCTCCTTTCAGCCAATCGGGAAACAGGTCTCAAAACCCGCTTCCTGATTGGCCAGTAGGAGGATCCGTGTGACAATAGCGAATTTTGATTAGTTATTGTCACACAACTGGGTGGGCTCGGGGCGCACTGCTCTGCGCCCCAAGCCCACCCTTTTTTTAGCCTGTGAGAGCCTCTGGCTCTAATCACGTGGCCAAAAAAAAAAAAGCCCCATTGAACTCCATGCGTCCGGCGCCCCGCATGTAGATTAGGGAGCCGGATGCATCGATAGAGGGGGCGGCGCCCCTGCGCCCCATATGACCAGCCTCCACTGTTGTTCAGACAGAGTTGCAAAGTAACATTGTTACTTTTGTATCCACTCTTTCCTGCAAACCAAAGGGATGAGCTTCAGTCTGCATACATAGTTACATAGTTACATAGTAGGTGAGGTTGAATAAAGACAATAGTCCATCCAGTTCAACCTGTGTAGGTGTGTGTGGCTGTAATCATCTCACATACCCCTGAATGTTCTGATCCTTGAGATGTAAGTCTAAGAGTCTTTTGAAAGCCACCATACTACCCGCAGAAAACACCTCTTGTGGTAGAGAATTCCACAATCTTGTAGCCCTAACAGTAAAGAACCCCCCACGTTGCCTGAGGTTAAAACGCTTCTCCTCTAATCGCATTGTATGCCCTCGAGTCCTCATGCAATCCCTTCGAATGAACAGCTTTTTTTCTAAGCTGGGATCCCCATTAAGATATTTATAAATTGCTATCATGTCCCCCCTCAGACGTCTCTTCTCCAGGGAGAATAAATCGAGCGATTGTAGACGCTCTTCATAGTCAAGGTCCTCCAATCCCTTAATTAGTTTAGTTGCCCTTCTCTGGACTCTCTCCAGCTCCAACACATCCCTCCTGAGGACTGGCGACCAGAACTGGACAGAATACTCCAGATGCGGTCGGACCAGAGTTTTATAAAGTGGAAGGATTATAGTCTTATCTCTGGAATGCATCCCTTTCTTTATGCATGCTAATATTCTGCTGGCTTTGGCAGCTGCCGCTTGACATTGCATGCTGTTGCCTAATCTATCATCAACCAAGACTCCCAGATCTTTCTCCATTTTTGATTCCCCCAAGGGTTCCCCTCCTAACGTGTATTGTGCTTTTATGTTTTTAGTCCCCAAGTGCAAAACCTTACACTTCTCCACATTAAACCTCATTTGCCATGTCGTTGCCCACTCTGTAATTTTGTCCAGGTCATTCTGTAGGATATCTGCTTCATGCTGTGCAGTTATTGCTCTGGCCAATTATGTGTCATCTGCAAAAACTGATATCGAACTACTGATCCCGACCTCAATGTTGTTTATGAATAAATTGAACAAGGTTGGTCCCAGGACTGAGCCCTGGGGCACCCCGCTTACTACCTCAGACCAGTCTGAGTATGCGCTGTTTATTACCACTCTTTGGACACGCCCTTTAAGCCAATTCCGTATCCAAGAGCAAACCCTGCTGTCGATACCTGCAGACCTTATTTTATAAATTAAGCGCTTGTGGGGAACTGTATCAAACGCCTTAGCGAAATCCAAGTACACCACATCCACTGGTCTCCCCCTATCTAGCTCACAGCTCACCTCCTCGTAGAATGTTAATAGATTGGTTTGACAAGAACGCCCATTTGTAAACCCGTGCTGATTACTGCTGATGATGTTGTTGTGTTTAGCAAACTCTACGATATAGTCCCTTATCATCCCCTCCAGAAGTTTACATACTATTGATGTCAAACTGACAGGCCTATAATTTCCCGGGATATGCCTCTGGCCCTTTTTGAATATCGGAATCACGTTAGCTTTCTTCCAATCCCCTGGTACATCTCCTGTCCTAATACTGTCAGCAAAGATCAGGAACAGTGGTTTGGATATAACCTTACTGAGTTCCTTGAGTACTCTCGGATGTATGCCATCCGGGCCTGGTGATTTGTTTGTGTTGAGTTTATCCAGCCTTTCCCTGATTTCCCCCTCTGTTAGCCATAGTGGCAAGTCCTGTGTATTACTACTAACCAAACAGTCGTGGTCAGTGTACCCCTCCTTTTCCTGTGTAAAGACTGATGAGAAAAAAGCATTCAGCACGGTTGCTTTTTCAGTATCCTCTGTAACCATCCTCCCATCATTGTTAATTATGTGTGCAATATGCTCCGCCCTAGTTTTTTTGCTGTTGATATATTTAAAGAATTTCTTTGGGTTTTTTTTACTATCCTCTGCTATTTGTCTCTCAAAGTTGATTTTAGCCATCTTGATTTCTTGTTTACTTTTCTTATTTGCCTCCTTGTATTGCTCGAAAGTCGATACTGTGCCCTATGATTTATACTTCTTGAAGGCCAATTTTTTTCCCCTAATAAGTTTTTTGACGCTACGGTTTAGCCAGCCAGGTTTGGCTTTGTCTCTTCTAAATTTATTTCCCATAGGAATGCACTGCAAGATGCCTTTGCCTAATATGTTCCTAAAGCATTCCCATTTTTCCTCTGTGGTCAGGGATCCCAGGGTTTGGTCCCAGTTTACCCTTTCCATCAATGAGTACAATTTTGGAAAGTTTGCCCTTCTGAAGTTTAGGGTTCTTATGTTCCCCACTTTTCTTTTTATATTGTTATTTATACTAAATGTGATCATCCTGTGATCGCTAGAGCCCAGATTGTCCTGCACTCCTACCTGCGAGATTAGGTCTGGGTCATTAGTGATCAATAGATCCAGGACTGCATTTTCTCTAGTCGGAGAATCCACCAACTGTGACATGTAATTATCCAGTAAGGTTTCCGTGAATAGGCGGGCCTTCTGTGAGTGTGCAGTCCCCTCGTCCCAGTCAATGTCGGGATAATTGAAGTCCCCCAATATGACGACTGATCCCAATTTTGCCACTTTACTCATTAGTGCTAAGAATTCCAGCTCTACCTCCTCCCCTTGGTTAGGTGGCCTATAGCAAACCCCCACAATTACTTTCCCCTTTTCTCCTTCCCTATGGAGTTCAACCCACACAGATTCTAAATCCATGCTCATCCCATCCGTAATGTCACTCCTTTCTATCACCTTTATATTGTTCTTGACATAGAGACATACCCCTCCCCCTCTTTTTCCTACCCTGTCCTTCCGGTATACCGAATACCCTTGGATATTGGCCAGCCAGTCATGTGAGGGGTCGAACCAAGTCTCTGTTATTCCCACAAGGTCTATGTCCTCCTCATGTACCAATATTTCCAACTCATCCATTTTATTAGCTAGGCTCCTGGCATTAGCATATACCCCTCTTAGTTTTACAGAAGTTAAGCGCAATTGGCGGTTATGTTTATTCCTGTTTGGTCTGAGATTTTCCCGCACAGACCTGCCAATTGACATTGTGGACCTACTGTCGCTGCTGACCCTGATACGATCAGGGCTGTCTTCAATGTTGATTAGACCCTGGGCAAACATTTTCTTGGGCCCTCCCAAATGCACTTATCAACTATTTGCAGGCAGTATGAGCTCAAGAGGCAGCTGCTTTGGGCCCAACAACAATGACTGGGCCTGGGGCAGCTTCCCCTTTTGCCCTGTGTTAAAGACAGCCCTGCATACGATTGTGCGACAAGTCCTTACATATGCTTTCCAATGATAACCATTCATATATGCACAACTTAAAGTTGCAGAAACTTCAAAGTAGTTAATGCACTACTTTGGTCCAACTTTCATCCAACTTGAGAGCCATAGACTTCAATATTAATCCTCACAAGTTGTAGGATGGCCCATTTAGATTTATGGTGGCGACTAGAGATAAACTGATCCAGTTCAAACTGTTGCATAGGATTTGACCCCACAGCGTCTACACCGTCTATTCGCGGATGTCTCGGCCTCTTGTTGGAGGTGCCCCTGCAACTCTGTGGGATCCTCCCATATTTTTTGGGGGTGCCCCGTGGTCGGGGGCTTCTGGCGAGAGGTGACGGGTTTTGTGTCTGACCTAATTACTGGTGTGGTCCCCCCTGACGGTCAACATTTTCCTTCTGGGGTTGGTGGACACTTTGCAGGCTCCCAGAGCAGTGCGTACCCTGGTGGGGATTCTCCTGTCCTATGCGCGGAAGGCAATTGTCCTGAAATGGAAGTCGGCACATCCTCCTAAGCTGGGTTTTTGGAAGGGACTAGTAAACGCTTTGGTACCACTTCATAAAGACGCTTATACGTCCAGAGGTTGTCCTCATAAATTTGACAAAGTGTGGCATTTGTGGGTGACCTAATCTCTAACGACTGATGTCCAAGATTAACTGATTAATTTTACATATAGGCTTGTGACCCAAGAGGGGGTGGGCTATATATCCGGTTGTACTGGGTGGGCTTGATGTGCTTACTTGATGAACCTCGGTTGTGGGTGGAGGGATTTTATTTTGCTGTATTTGACGATGACATTCCTTCTGGAACTATGGTTTGAAGGGTGCATTTTAAGTTGGTTTCAGCCCTGTTTTACAGGTTGGGGCTGTTACTGACTTACATGTTCATAGTAGTGTGTAGATGATTGTATTTTTTTTTTTTTAAGCTGGGGTATGCCCCTGTTGGCTATGTTATGTTTTTGCAAAAATTTACAATAAAAAGAATTTAAAAATAAAAAAAATATTAATCCTGACAAGTTGCATGAAAGTCGTACCTGAATGTTATACAATGCAACTTGTGTGCAACAGTTGTCCATGATCACTAGTCAAAACCAATGTCCTATCCATGTTGCACCCATCCAAAGTTGCGTCATAGTCGCACTCCAAAGTCGGCGCATTTTGGAGTTGTACAAGTGTGAAAGGAGCCTATAAATCGGATAACTTCTTTCAGCTGTCAGTTTGAAATAAACTGATAGCAGATGTAAGGCATGAACTGATTCAAACCCAAGAATGGGCTTCACGCTATACCCCCCAGACGATACCCGTCACAGTTTTTTATTAATGCCTTTCCTGGGACCTTCAGGTTCGTCAAGTGACAATCCATGCTCCTCTTTACCATTTCCTTGGGCTGGCCAATCCTTACGGATTCACTACACTCTCCAATGTGAACGGAAATCCCCTCTTGGACAGCTGTCCTTGGAATGGGAAAGATTTCCCATCACTTCCTTTTTGGCGACAGCTGTCACATTTTGGATTTCTCAGCACTGTCTGTCTTAGTGACAATGGTCAGCAGGACAAAAAGAGAGAGGGTGAATCTTCCCAGCCAGCAATAAAAATTTGGCAGACGTTCTAACCCACAGTTGTCAAACAAGCATCCCCCAGGCCATTTCATGTGGCCCTTGAACCTCTCCTGCAGCTGCGGCACCCCCCTCGTCTCTGCCCCCACCTGGTCTATGTAGCCGGCAGCAGAGAGAACAGAACTCCTTTACCAGATCCTGCACTCCTCTATGCAGCTGCAGAAAGGCCGAATGTACCAAATTGATTGACTGTGTTGATGGGGGAATCAAGCAAATTTCTTTCCTGGTTGCAAGAAAGAAATCCACTCCATCTATGGCCGGTCTTAGAAAGAAATCCACTCCATCTATGGCCGGTCTTAGAAAGAAATCCACTCCATCTATGGCCGGTCTTAGAAAGAAATCCACTCCATCTATGGCCAGTCTTAGAAAGAAACCCACTTCATCTATTGCCGGTCTTAGAAAGAAATTTACTCCATCTATGGCCGGTCTTAGAAAGAAATACACTCCATCTATGGCCGGTCTTAGAAAGAAATCCACTTCATCTATGGCCGGTCTTGGAAAGAAATCCACTCCATCTATGGCCGGTCTTAGAAAGAAATCCACTTCATCTATGGCCGGTCTTGGAAAGAAATCCACTCCATCTATGGCCGGTCTTAGAAAGAAATCCACTCCATCTATGGCCGGTCTTTGATACAATATTAAAGCTAGTACACCTTGCCTTAGCACAAATATGTAAACGTTGGCAACCATGTATAACATCACAGTCTATACCCCCCAGATGATACCCGTCAGTTTTTTTTTTATTAATGCCTTTTCTGGCACCTTCAGGTTGGTCAAGTGACAATCCATGCTCCTCTTTACCATTTCCTTTGGCTGGCCAATCCTTACTGATTCACTACACTCTCCAATGTGAACGGAAATCCCCTCTTGGACAGCTGTCCCTGGAATGGGAAAGATTTCCCATCACTTCCTTTTTGGCGACAGCTGTCACATTTTGGATTTCTCAGCACTGTCTGTCTTAGTGACAATGGTCAGCAGGACAAAAAGAGAGAGGGTGAATCTTCCCAGCCAGCAATAAAAATTTGGCAGACGTTCTAACCCACAGGTGTCAAACACGCATCCCCCAGGCCATTTCATCTTGCCCTTGAACCTCTCCTGCAGCTGCGGCACCCCCCTCGTCTCTGCCCCCACCTGGTCTCTGTAGCCGGCAGCAGAGAGGACAGAACTCCTTTACCAGATCCTGCACTCCTCTATGCAGCTGCAGAAAAGCCGAATGTACCAAGTTGATTGACTGTGTTGATGGGGGAATCAAGCAAATTTCTTTCCTGGTTGCAAGAAAGAAATCCACTCCATCTATGGCCGGTCTTAGAAAGAAATCCACTTCATCTATGGTCGGTCTTAGAAAGAAATCCACTCCATCTATGGCCGGTCTTAGAAAGAAATCCATTCCATCTATGGCCGGTCTTAGAAAGAAATCCATTCCATCTATGGCCGGTCTTAGAAAGAAATCCACTCCATCTATGGCCGGTCTTAGAAAGAAATCCACTCCATCTATGGCCGGTCATAGAATGAAATCCACTCCATCTATGGCCGGTCTTAGAAAGAAATCCACTCCATCTATGGCCGGTCATAGAAAGAAATCAACTCCATCTATGGCCGGTCTTAGAAAGAAATCCACTCCATCTATGGCCGGTCTTAGAAAGAAATCCACTCCATCTATGGCCGGTCTTAGAAAGAAATCCACTCCATCTATGGCCGGTCTTAGAAAGAAATCCACTCCATCTATGGCCGATCTTAGATACAATATTAAAGCTAGGACACCTTGCCTTAGCACAAATATGTATATGTTGGCAACCATGTATCACATCACAGTCTTCAGTTCCCACTGACAATCCTATTACAATGTCTTCATATAGAATCCAATCATTTTGGTCTTTCTTTTTCTACCAATAGATGTGAATGGAGCCGGTTATTTACCATAGAACTGTCATTTTTCGGAAGATAGATGGGTTTTTTTCCTGGAAGATGTATTTATCTGTGGTGGCTTCAGCTCTGACCCTGCCCTCCTCCAGGATGATAAACTCATTGCATCTAAACAAACTGCGGTCCTCATACCAAAGCTTCACATTCGATCTGACACTCGCTGTCCCTTCACATGACATAAAGTGCCATTTTTCTGAGATAACTATGTTTTTTTGGTATACAACCAGTGATTTATCTACATTTGGGCATGTCAGTAAAGAAGAGGGGCCGCTCTTTCATTCACTGTCAAAGTGTTACTTTCAAAGCAGTCTGGATGCAATTTTGAGAACATATTATCTTGGAGAACTTCCACTAAACATTGTAGCAGTGAGATGTTTCCGCCTCTTTTGCCACTTTCTTTTGATGAATTTCATGCACAATAAGATGATACTCGGTACAGCAGCCTTTCTAAACCTGGTTCCTCCAATGGTTGCTAGGAGATCCTTTGGCAATGAGGAGTTTCAGAATCTCAGTTAGGAAGCCACCGATGACAATGATCTTTTAGCTATTTGTAAGGAAGGCATTCTTCCCACTGACCACCAATGTAAGGGACATTCTTCCCACTGACCATCAATGTAAGGAACCCACTGATCATCAATGTAAGGGACATTCTTCCCACTGACCACCAATGTAAGGAACATTCTTCCCACTGACCATCAATGTAAGGGACATTCTTCCCACTGATCATCAATGTAAGGGACATTCTTCCCACTGACCACCAATGTAAGGAAGGCATTCTTCCCACTGACCACCAATGTAAGGGACATTCTTCCTACTGACCTCCAATGTAAGGAAGGCATTCTTCCCACTGACCACCAATGTAAGGGACATTCTTCCCACTGACCATCAATGTAAGGAACCCACTGACCATCAATGTAAGGGACATTCTTCCTACTGATCATCAATGTAAGGGACATTCTTCCCACTGACCACCAATGTAAGGGGCATTCTTCCCACTGACCACCAATGTAGGGAGCATTCTTCTCAATGACCACCAATATAAGGGACATTCTTCCCACTGACCACCCATGTAAGGGGCATTCTTCCCACTGATTACCAATGTAAGGGACATTCTTCCCACTGACCACCAATGTAAGGCACATTCTAACCACTAACCACCAATATAAGTTACATTTTTCCCACTGATCCCCAATATAGTGAGCATTCCATCCACTGACCAGCAATGTAAGGAGCTTTCGGCCCACTAACCCCCATTCTAAGGGCCATTCTTCCCACAATGTAGGGTTAATTTTCCCCAGTGATCACCAATGTGAAGAGCATTATTTAAGAGGCATTCTTCCCAATGACTATTTCTTACCCCGACTTTCATTGTAAGGGGTCCCTTCTCTTAATGACCACCAACATAAGTGGCCCTTCTCTCACTTACCATCAATGTAAGTGGGCAATAAACTCTCCACCAATGTAAGACGCCATTTCACTGACCACCAGCATAAGGAGCGTTCTTTCCACCAAACACCAGTGTAATGGGGTCCTTCTCTGTCTGACCAACATAACAACAGGACCCTTTTCCCACTTACCACCAATGGAAAGGAGCATTTTCCTGAACTTCAATGTAAGCAATAGTTCATCAACTAGTCACCAATGTGAAGGAATGCTCTTCTGCTTCTTCTCTGGCCATTATTATTATTATTAATTATTTCATTAAAATTACTGAAAATAATTTCTTTATATGAAGCAGCCCTGGGTGTCAAATACACCATCAATATATTGTTCCCACTAATGTACCATGAGCTGAAGATTTAGTAATTATTAGCAGGAGCTCCCTAAACGTCATTTCAAAGTTACCTCCATATCAAAAGGGTGGAGAAAGGCTGCAGTATGAGGACAAAGGACATAGCGGTCGTGTATTTATCCCTAAACTCAGGACCACAATATGTGCTGGGAATGACACACATTAAAAGTACCTAACAAGTGCTACTGAGCAGATAGCAGGACACTGGAAACGGGAATAGAAATATATCTGAAATCATGTTCTATTTATAGAATAGTGGAAGTGGGATAATCCTAAATATAGAGCTGGCATGTTTGAATATAGAGAGCCCATGTTTTAAAAGGTCATTCCAACCTAAACTGATAGTTCATTGTTTGCTAGATGCTGGAGAGTTGAACTTCAAGACAATATTTCTATATCGGGGACTCCATTGGTGAGATCCCTACAGTGAGTTCCTGCATCTGCACATCTGCGATGTCCTTTTTGATGGACTTTTACCATCCCTGTGCCAAGTTCCCAGGTCTGCACATTGGATCTGCCCATCATGAGGTGTCCCCATCATCCCTGTGCTGTGCCCATTATGAGTGGCTCCCACTTTCCCCGTGCCAAGTTCCCAGGTCTGCACACTGGATCTGCCCATCATGAGGTGTCCCCATCATCCCTGTGCTGTGCACATTACGAGTGGTTCCCACTTTCCCTGTGCCAAGTTCCCGGGTCTGCACACCTGCTGTGCCCATTATGAGGGGTTCTCACCATCTCTGTGAGTAATTTCCAGGTCTGAACACATTATGTGCCTATTATGAAGGCTCCCACAAACCTTTTGCTGAGTTCCTGGATCTGTACACTTGCTGTGCCCATTATGAGGGGCTCCCCCCATCTCCCAGTAATTTCCAGGGCTGTAAACATGATGTGCCTATTATGAAGGCTCCCACCATCCCTGTGCTGAGCTTCCAGGTCTGCACACATGCTTTACCCATTATGAGAGGCTTCCACCATCCTTTCGCTGAGTTCCAAGGCCTGCACACTTGCTGTGCCCATTATGAGGGATTCCTACCATCTCTGTGAGAAATTCTCAGGTCTGTACACATGATGTGCCCATTATGAGGGGTTCCCTCCATCATTGTGCTGAGTTCCAGGGTCTGTACACCTGCTGTGCCCATTGGGAGGGGCTCCCACCACCCCTGTGCTGTGTTTCCAGGTCTGTACACCTGCTGTGCCCATTATGAGGGGCTCCCACCATCCCTGTGCTGAGTTCCTGGGTCTGTACACCTGCTGTGCCCATTATGAGGGGCTCCCGCCATCCTTGTGCAGAGTTCCAGGGTCTGTACACCTGCTGTGCCCATTATGAGGGGTTCCCACCATCCTTGTGCAGAGTCCCAGGGTCTGTACACCTACTGTGCCCATTATGAGGGGCTCCCACCATCCTTTTGCAGAGTTCCAGGGTCTGTACACCTGCTGTGCCCATTATGAGGGGTTCCCACCATCCTTGTGCAGAGTCCCAGGGTCTGTACACCTGCTGTGCCCATTATGAGGGGTTCCCACCATCCTTGTGCAGAGTTCCAGGGTCTGTACACCTGCTGTGCCCATTATGAGGGGTTAATTTTGTTTATTGGAAATTCTTACAAACAATCAACTTATATACAATAAAACCATAATAAATAAATTATAAATAACATATTTACAAAATAATTGAATATAACTATACAAAACAAGAACATAATAAATAAACCAAATTGCACACAGCATAAACCCTACGAGAGAGCCAGACTAAGGAACATCACCGTCACCATGCATGGAGCCTTTAATCAAAAATTATATTTTATGACTGATTTTCAGCTGATAACATTATTGGTTGCCACTTTTAACGGATAATTGAGGCAGCCGTTTCTTAGCCTGACTACTCTCTCCCCCTGGAGAACCAGTGCGCTTCACTGCACCCTGCGACTCATCATCCATAGAAGATTCTGTACTCAAAAAGTCCCATTCATCATCATCATCTGACAGGACCCCAAACTTATTTGTCAAAGGCAAAACCTCAGGACTGTGGGTAGCTGAACACTTTTTTTATTTTCTCCTCCAACCATTCCACATCCCCCTTGGACAAATTGGAAATAACAGTTTCCCCACTCTCACCCTCCCCTTCACCCCCACTCTCCCTTACCTGATCTACCACCAGGCCAGCCTCTACACCATTCTCCCCACTCCTCTGCACCCCATGGTCCCTAATAGAAGCCCTGCAATGTCTAGGGGAGGGGACTGGCACTGTACTTGATGCCCCTGCCTCAGCACCTCTTGCCGCCTCTGCAATTTTGGAAGACATAGACACAGAAAGATTGGACACATTCTTAGTAACCGATACCTTACATACAGACTGGGAAGACACTGACACACTGGGAATCGGCACAGACTGGGGCACCACAGACTGGGAAGACACTGACACACTGGGCATTGGCACAGACTGGGGCACTACAGACTGGGAAGACACTGACACACTGGGTATTGGTACAGTCTCGGGAGGGAATCGCAGGCACCCTAGCTGCTGAGCTCTGAGCATCCTCCATGTCCAGACGGAAGAACTCTCTCATGAGCTCAGGCTGGTTGTGCATTGCCTCAGGACACTGGCTATAAGGATGCCCAACTGCATTGCACAAGTTGCACCTTATAATATTGCAATCTTTTGCCAAATGCCCTAAATCCTGACACAGAGAGCATTTCATTACTGGACAGGAGGATGCAAAGTGCCCTTTATCCCCACACTTATTGCACAGCTTTGGCTGGCCTGGATAGAAGATGGTCAGTCTGTCCCTCCCCAGGAAAGCTGAGGATGGCAGATGCTGGATGACATTATCAATGACTCTTAGTTTTAGCTGCACAGACCATCCCCCCGTCCATATTCCTCGATCATCCATAATTTTGTGTAAGGGGCTCAGGATGTCTCCATATCTCCTCAGCCATACAGATAAATCCCCTTGCGGTATGGACTCATTGCGCACAAGAATCGTCACCATTTTAATAAGTGGCTGACGTGACACAACTTTGGGGATGAGCCCTTTCCAGTCCGGCAGGCTCCTACACACATATTCATATTTCTCCCAAAATATGTCCAAAGACTCCGGACGGACAAAGGACAAATCGTACTCATAAGAGCCGGTCGGACTGATCAGGGCAAAGATATCTGCAGGTTTAAAACCCATTTGTAGAATCTTATCAACCACAGCTCTCCTATATGGGGGAATACCTTCGCCTTCCCATCTGAGCTGTACCACATTCCTCCTTTTAAATAATGAGGAAGATAAAACATTTCCATGCTCCTTCCCTGCTTGCACCCCCCTCCCAAACCCTTCAGCAGCACCAGCATAGGTTTTCCTCCCAGAAACATCAGCAATTACAGGATTGTCTTTAGACACAACCACACCTGATGACAAGGAGCCTGAATCAACCCTTGCAGTCTTTGGAGCAGCAGAGACAAGACCCACCCCCTCCCCCTTCTCTGAGCACTCAGCTGCTTTCCTGGGTTCAATCACAGCCTTGTCTACTGCAGACTCCAAAAAAGTTATAGTACTACTGCTCCCAGCATCTCCTCCACCATGCTCAGGAACAGCCACTGTATTTGGTCCAGGCAAAGCCTCTGCAATGTCCGTGGTGCTCCTCTCTGCAGACTCTTCAACCAGAAACACACAGTTTTTTCCAATTTTCTCACCACTTGCATTTAAAAGTGGAATTTTTTCAGCAGGTGTATCAGGTTGCACTGCATGCTGCACATTGTCTATGGGTGTGGGCTGACAGCCCATAGCACTACAACCCTCAGCAAGCACATTGTCATTAAAGTTCACATCACCACCTTGCACACACACTGTACCTGCTTTCTGTGTTACCTCTGCAGTGTCATGGTTAATGGCGGGATCAAACTCCCTCCTGGATGTTGCAGGCTTAATGGTGAATTTTCCTCTCTCCACAGGTCTCTCTCTCATAGGGCGAGGAACGGTATCCATCTCCTCATCTGGGGAATCTGCAGAAAAATGGAACTTTCTTCCATCCAGAGGGGATTCCAGCTCAGCGACGAACTCCAACATGCCAGTACCCCCCTCAACCTCCTGCTCAGATGTTCCACATTGCTGCTGCAGAGGGAGGGAGACAGAGGCCTCCGCCATTGGGGGCTCAGCAGATCTCTGAGGTGTTGAAGAGCTGGGCTCATCCTCCGGGCCCACTTTCTCACTCTCTGCTGACTCTGTCGGTACCTGAATCTCCTCACTGACTGGGTCACTCTCCATGCTGGAAACGGCTCCTCTCCTCATACGGCTGAAACGCTCCTCATTCCTGTATTTCTCCTGAAGTGCTTCACAGCTTTCCTTCAGAGAGCTCACCAACTCTTTCTGCTTCCTCAAAGCTTGCTCCAAGTCCTTCAATTCAGGCCTCAGAGCCGGTCTCTTCTTACTGTACAGTTTGGCACAATACAACTTTTTCTTTTTAAATTCTACTTTCAAAGTTGCCAATTTCTCCTCCTCTTTCTCAATCCGCCTCAGCTTTTCAACAGTCCTCCGTCTAAAGGTAGGCAGGGATTCACCCCTCCTTCGGCCGAGCTCCATGTCTTCCATAGTCTCAGGCCTATCCAGGGGGCCCCCGCCAGGGTCCTCCCCAGGATCCAGCATCCTTCCTGGGGCAGAGAAGCAACTCTAGCCCCTGGCTTCTGGAAGCACACGAGCTAAGGAACCAGCAACCTCACACCTCGCTGTCAGGGAGTGGAATGGCAGTTTCCCACCATCCCTGTGCTGAGTTCCCAGATCTGTACACCTGCTGTGCCCATTATGAGGGGTTCCCACCATCCTTGTGCAGAGTCCCAGGGTCTGTACACCTACTGTGCCCATTATGAGGGGCTCCCACCATCCTTTTGCAGAGTTCCTGGGCATGTACACTTGCTGTGCCCTTTTAAAGGAGCTCCCACCATCTCTGTGAGGAATTCCTAGGTCTGCACACATGATTTTCCCATTATGTGGGGCTCCCACCATCCTTTTGCTGAGTTCCCAGGCCTGTTCCCACTGCTGTGCCCATTATGAGGGGTTCCCATCATCCTTTTGCTCAGTTCCTGGGTCTGTACCCCCGCTGTGCCCATTATGAGGGTTCCCACCACCCTTTTGCTGAGTTCCTGGGTCTGTACCCCTGCTGTTCCCACCATCCATATGCTGAGTTCCCATGTCTGTACACCTGCTGTGCCCATTATGAGGGGTTCCCACCATCCATATGCTGAGTTCCTAGGTCTGTGCACCTGCTGTGCCCATTATGAGGGGTTCCCTCCATCCTTGTGCGGAGCTCTTAGGTCTACATGCTTGCTTTGTCTATTATGAAGGGTTACCGCCACTCTGGCTAGATTTAATTTACATTAGACATGTACAATTTGTTTCGTTAGGAATCAAAATTCTGACAAAGTTTTGTTATTTGGAGATTCGAATGTATTGAAATAGAAACATATTGCAATAAATACATAAGATATAAAAATGAAATAAGATGATGGTAAGAATGGAAAAGCATAGAATATTACAAAAATAAAATAGATTAGAACAGAATAAATACAACCATCTTCCGAAATATAATATTCTGAATATACTAACCGAATCCAAATATACAAAACAAAATCCAAACATAAATCATGCTAACGTAATGAAAATGTATTCGAAGCAAAACAAAACAAAATTTTCCATCACGCACATCTGTATTCTACATTCTGAAGAATATAACAGGAGTAACTGGAACACACAAAGGTGGGCGTAAACACCCAAACTTCCCAGATGGACAGGAGCAGAGTGAGGAATTACGGCGGGTGGGGGGGGGTTCTGTAAAGTATACTAAACATATAGGTGTCATACTCAAAAATACAGGTCTCCTAATAAAGATACAGAGCCTAGAAACTGTCTGAGTGGGAACCAATCAACCAAACCAGAACTAACCAGCACTTAAAGGGTAACTCCACGTTCGTGGGGGAGGAAAAAAAATCAGCAAATAAAGAAAAAACAATATCACATATACAATTGCAACACAAATCATATTGTAATTGAATGTTATTAAAAATCTCCTTTCCTTTTCAATCTGCAGCTGTTGTCATTTTCTGGAAATGCAATGCAATATGGCCGCCTGGAGCTGTTCTGTACACAGAATGTATACTGACCACACCCCCAGAAACCCAGAAACATCATTTCCTGCTTGTGTGATTGGCTCACTGATTTTCCCAGAAGTCTGCACTAAGATACAAGTCAGATTTCTGGCATCCCCTGCAACAAAAATTTTTTGGTGAGATACTCCCAATAGGAACACATCTAAAGGGATGCAGGCCCAGCAGATTTCCTCATTAGAGCCCTGCAGCTGCCACAGCTGAGAGATAATTATGAAACCACTCCCATTAGACCCACTCCGCACAGAGGAACAAACAATGATTTCTTCAGAATAACAAAAGGTAGGAATCTGCAACAAAGTTTGTTATAATCCCTGCAATGTACAGAGATCACCCAGAGGGGAATGTTTTTTTCTCAACAAAAGTGGAGTTACGCTTTAACCACTTGCCGTCTGAGTACGGTAGTACTACTGCGGCAAAGTGGTTCGTTATCGTCTGACGACGTAGTATTAACGTCGTCAGACACTCCCCCTTCTGGGCGGCGCTTGCGCGCCGCCGGAGGCTCGCTCCCGCTGTTTTCATTCACAGCGGGAGTCGGGCCAAGGGAGGAGCAGCGGCGATCTAGTGTGGAGATCCGCCCGCCTGTGTAAACACAAGCGGGCGGATCTCCATAGTGACAGGGAGTGACAGATCGGACTGTTCAGCATAGCTGGACATCCGATCTGTCCATGACTCACTCAGTCACCTCCCCCCCTACACGTCAGTAAGCACCAGGCATACATTAACCCCTCCCTCTCCAATAAAATTAACCCCTTCCCTGCCAGTGTCATTTTTACAGTAACAGTGCATATATATAGCACTGATTACTGCAGTAATGTCACTGGTACCCCCAAAAGTGTCAAAAATGTCAGTCAAGGGTCCGATCTGTCCGCCGCAATGTCGCAGTCCCACAAAAAAAATCGCAGATCGCCGCCATTACGCGTTAAAAAAAAAAACACCAAAAATTACAGAAATCTTTCCCTTTGTTAGTAAGCGCAATAACTTTTGCGCAAACCAATCAAAATATGCTTATTGCGATTTTTTTTTACCAAACATAGGTAGCAGAAAACAAATTGGCCAAAAATTTTTTAAAAAATTGGTTTTTACATCTTTTTTGGGGGGAATTTCATATAAAAAAATGTTAAAAATATTGTTATTTTTTCAAAATAAACGCTCTTTTTTTATGAATAGCGCAAAAAGTAAAAATCGCACAGGTGATCAAATACCACCAAAAGAAAGCTCTGTTTGTGGGAAAAAAAGGACGTAAATTTTGTTTGGGTACGGCGTCGCACGACCGCGCAATTGTCAGTTGAAGTCGCACAGCGCCGAATCGCAAAAAGTGGCCTGGACGGAAGACAGCAAAATCCTCCGGTGGTAAAGTGGTTAAAGGAAGCCCACAAATACACGGGTTGAACGCACATACACTATGCAGACAGCACATATGCTGAGGACCGCGATGCTTCAAGGCCACCATGTTAATGGTCACACGGAGGTGAGCCCCCCATCGCTCAGGGTTTACTGGTGACATCCCTGTGCTGAGCTCCCAGTTTAACTTTTCATAAAGCAAATAAAAAAAAAAAAAAAGAAACTCTCTCTCCTTATAACGCCCTTGGAGATGTGAAAGCCCCTTTCTTACATGCAGCTTTAATCAGAATGCAATCAAGCGGCATCTAAGGAAAAAAAAAAAAACTAGCGCCAGGCAAGGAAAACAGACAGAGATGTAAGTGGGATGAGAGAAAGCTGGAAGATTCCGCCGCTTTCATGTATCCCCAATGAAAGGAAAACCATCCGGATTATAAAAGGGGAAGAGAAGTAACCAGCCCTGCCTCCCGCAATGGCACATTTATCAAACCGCTGCTGGGTGCCGCCTAAGAACCGGGTACTGCAGTCTCTGGTCCTCCTTTGATGCCTTCGCTCTAAAAAAAGGAGCCTCTGATCTTCCAAAGCGGGCCCATGCTGCACAGCTCCCCGGACTGTAATTTATTTATTTCAGGTACTTATATGGCGCTGTCAATTTACGCAGCGCTTTACATATATATTGTTCATTCACATCAGTCCCTACTCTCAAGGAGCTTACAATCTAATGGCACTTTTCCACTGCAAGTACCGGCTCGGCTCCACTCGGCACTGCTTGGCCCAGCTCGGCTCAGTTTGCTTTTCCACTGCGTGGTACGAGCCGGCACCTTTCAGCACTGTATAGGCTCTACTCGGCTCGGTTGTAGTACTTAGTACTAAGTGGGTGGGATTACAACGATTCTCTGACCAATCAGTGGCTAGTAGTGACAAACAATCAATGCTGCATGCAAAGGATTGTGGGATAAGGTATGGGTACGGCCTGCTTGGAATCCCAACCGAGGTGGTACTGTTTAAGTGAGCCGTACCATGTAGTGGAAAAGCGCCGCTGTACCAAATCGTACCGAACCATTCTAACACGCACCATGCAGGACCATGCAGTGGAAAAGCGCCAAACCGATCCGTACCATGCAGTGGAAAAGCGCCATAAGGTCCCTAACTCCTATTCATACATACACATGTAGCCGTGCTTACAATGGCAGACCACCATTCTGTCTCCACGGGGAGCGACTGCGGGTGCCCGGTGGCAATAGCAGCTGCCAGTCCAGCAGATCAGCTTCCCCTGTGGCGAATGGGTGCGCGTCCCTCAAGAGGCGCGAGTGCGCCCCCACTTGCGGTCCCCGCGAAGTGACGTACAGTTACATCGTTTTTGCGGGACAGAGCCGACCTGTCGCAGTATATGTACTGCTGGCGGTCGGCAAGTGGTTAAAAAGCTTATTGCGCCGTTTCCCATCATGGCCACCAGTTTTTGGATTTTCTGAAAGGCAAATTAAAAATTTATTTTGTCCTGCAAACTTCTCAAGGATGAAGAGTGCTAATTTACAAGTGATCTTGTTGTACATTCTGCAAGGAGCAATGCAAGGACATTTCGTGCAATCCCCAGGTGTGGGGGGCATGCTTATTGGATACATTTGATTTGACCAGAATTTAGGTTATGATCATATCTATGTCTAGGTTTTTCTTACCGCAGAAAAATTCTGGGACAATTAGAAATGAACTGATGTCTGTCTGGGCTGTTCGGACTGTTGTGCTGCAAAAAAAACAACCTTTTTATTTTCTGCCATTACACGCATTAGGGAGGCCCCATCGGAATGAATAGCAGCATTAGCACTCATTATCAGGAACATTTCCTGCATGGTGAAAGACGACCTTTCATCTCAACTTTAATTTAGGCTCCGTTCACATCGAAGCGTTTTTGGGTGATTTTCTGTTCCAAGCCTCAGCTCTAAAAACACACATGGAAAAGTGAAGCGCTTAATATTATTATTATCCACTTCTGGACCTCAAGATTTTCCCCCTTAATGACCAGGCCATATTTTGCGATTCGGCACTGCGTTACTTTGTTGCGCGGTCGTGCAACGCTTTACCTAGATAAAATCGATGTCCTTTTTTCCCCACAAACAGAGCTTTCTTTTGGTGGTATTTGATCACCTCTGCGATTTTAATTTTTTGCGCTATAAACAATAAAAGAGCGACAATTTTGAAAATAAAAAACAATATTTTTCACATTCTGCTATATATAACATTCCCCCCCAATGTAAAAATCAAAAACATTTTAGACCAATTTGTTTTCTGCTACATATTTTTGGTAAAATAAAAAAAAAAAAATCGCAATAAGCGTATTTTGATTGGTTTGCGCAAAAGTTATCGCATCTACTAACTACGGGAAAGATTTGTGTCATTTTTATTGTTTTATTTTTACTAGTAATGGCAGCGATCTGCGATTTTTTAGTGGGACTGCGACATTGCAGCGGACAGATCGGACCCCTAACTGACATTTTTGACACTTTTGGGGGGACCAGTGACATTACTACAGTAATCAGTGCTAAAAATATGCTCTGTTACTGTAATAATGACACTGGCAGGGAAGGGGTTAACACCAGGGGTGATCAAAGGGTTAAATGTGAGCCTAGGGGAGTGATTCTAACTGCTGGGGGTGTGGCTTGTGAAATGACCATAGAGACCTGTGATCTTACATAGAAGGATCACAGGAGCTCTGTGATCATTCCAGGGAGAAGAATGGTCAGCTGTGTTTACAACAGAAAAAGATGTGTTGGGCGCTTGTGCCGACAGGTGGGACCCGCGCTGAGATGTGGATGAAGTGGGGAGAAGTATATAAACTCCGGATGTGGCAAAGTCCCAATGTTGATTCTGAGGGCAGCACTGTAGGCAGGCAAAAGCCGAAATCCCGCTGGCACATATAAAACAAGAGAGGACAGGCGCCACTCAGTAACAATCAAGGTTTATTTGCACAAAGAACATAGCACACTTACATAAAAGTTAGATTCAGGCTTCTCCTGATAGCTTCTCTACCCCTATGTGGCATGGCCAGGGGCGTAACTACAGGGGTTGCAGGGGTTGCAATCGCTACCGGGCCCCATGCTCCAGGGGGCCCGGTAGCAAACCAGTGGGTGAACTTCCAGGATCGCAAAGGTCACACTTGCAACCGGACCCTGGCATTGCACCACTGTGGGGAGGCCCCAAGATTGCAGGAAGGGGGCTCACTGCAGAACTTGTGAAAGAATCCTGCTGCGGGACCGTAATAAAAGGCCATGCAACAAGTGTAAAGAGCCCCAGGATTAGTGGGAAGAGCCCTGGGCTTGAAGGTAAGGGCCCCGACCAGGGGTCTGGGGGGCCCTTCATGGTTTCTTGCATCAGGGCCCTGAAGGTTCTAGTTACGCCTCTGGGCATGTCGCTTCCTCCTATCAGCCGAACCAGCAGCCGGGAGATGACGCCGCCTGGATGGAGTCCAATGGGGGAGCAGGATCAGACCAAAGACGGCGGTAAGCCACTCGTCAGCTTACGTCATCACAAGCTGACGAGCGGCTTACCGCCGTCTTTGGTCTGATCCTGCTCCCCCATTGGACTCCATCCAGGCGGCGTCATCTCCCGGCTGCTGGTTTGGCTGATAGGAGGAAGCGGTGGCACCTGCCCTCTCTTGTTTTAGCTGTGTTTACAACAGATGACCGTTCTTCTCTCTCAGCGGGGAACGATCCCGGGTGTCAGGCGGCAATCGGAGCCGCCTGCCCCGTGCATCAGAGTCCCCGCTGCCGAGTGGGGGCGGGAGGTGCGCGTTTGCCCCCTAGCTGCAGGCGCGTGACCGACGTAGCCCTACATCGGTTCGCGCAGGAGGGGCTGCCTGCTGCAGTATAACAGTGGCAGGCGGTTCGGGAGCGGTTAAAGAGAAGCGTTTTCCGGGATCGTCTAAAGATGAATAGGGGACAGTCGGACAGATTGGGGTAGAGAGTTCCAAAGAATGGGAGAAGCTCTGGAGAAATCCTGGAGGCGGGAGGAGGGGACAAGGGAGCTAGAGAGCAGGAGGTCTTGGGAGGACCAAAGAGAGCGGCTTGGTTGATATTTTGAGATCAGGTTAGTGATGTAGCTGGGGGCAGAGTTGTGGATGGCTTTGTAAACTATTGTTAGCACTTTGAATTGTTTTCGTTGGGTAGTGGAAGCCAGTGAAGGGATTGGCAGAGAGGGGTGGAGGACACTGAATGGTTGGTAAGCTGGATGAGTCTTGCAGCAGCATTCAATAATAAAATAATAAAGTTCATATAACAGTGATAATAAAAATTAAAAAAGTGCAATTATATCACAGAAAGTGAGTCGATAGCTCATATAACACGGTGAAGAAATACCGGAAAACACAAAGTGAAGCTGAAGGGTTCTGATCTCCGAACTCATCAATGAGGAAGAACCCAGCACCAATATGAGGGGCATATACGCTCACCAGAAGATATGGACCCAGGTACCTTATAGTAAATGGGTCAAACTGACCAAATAATCCTCATAAGGGAAAGTGGCTCGATCGTAGATGATGGTCGATCAAATAAATCCATATACTCCCGGGTTATGGTGACTGGGTCTCCCGGCAGCACACCAATATAAAAAGTAAGAACAAATACACATACTGTAGATAGTGTAAAACTGATTCAATAAAATGCCTTTCATGCATATTAATCCTTGCATATACCCTTCATATTGGTGCTGGGTTCTTCCTCATTGATGAGTTCGGAGATCAGAACATTTCAGCTTCACTTTGTGTTTTCCGGTATTTCTTCACCGTGTTATATGAGCTATGGACTCACTTTCTGTGATATAGTTGCACTTTTTTTATTTTTATCATCACTGTTCTATGGATTTATTCTTTTATTAAGCTCTGCACTTTTCCATGTGTGATTTATAGACAATTTTTTATGTCAATTGTAGTGCTGGCAGCTTTCATGTTATAGTCAGCGCAGAGTATTTCCAGATGTATCCGCTCTAAAAACGCCCAACGAGACAAATCTCATTTATTTCCATGGCCCCGTTCACATCTGTCGCCTTAAACAAAACGCCCGCCGCTCAAACGTTTTTGGGCAGATTACAGGCGTTTTTATTTTTTTTCATTGGTCACTTGTCAACATGAGCATCCGCAAGGGGGGGCGCCCCCCCTGGACATTTCCTTGCAAGCTCTAAAAAGGGAAATGTGGGGACCCTGCTCTAAAGGGGATCTATGGGGACCCTGCTCTAAAGGCGATCTATGGGGGACCCTGGCCTGGCCTGCTCTAAAGGGGGATCTATGGGGACCCTGGTCTGCTCTAAAGGGGATCTATGGGGACCCTGCTCTGAAGGGGATCTATGGGGACCCTGTCCTGGCCTGCTCTAAAGGGGGATCTATGGGGACCCTGGTCTGCTCTAAAGGGGATCTATGGGGACCCTGGTCTGCTCTAAAGGGGATCTATGGGGACCCTGCTCTAAAGGCGATCTATGGGGGACCCTGGCCTGGCCTGCTCTAAAGGGGGATCAATGGGGATCCTGGTCTGCTCTAAAGGGGGATCTATGGGGACCCTGCTCTAAAGGGGGGTCTATGGGGACCCTGGCCTGCTCTAAAGGGGATCTATGGGGGACCCTGGCCTGCTCCAAAGGGGGATCTATGGGGATCCTGGTCTGCTCTAAAGGGGGTCATATTGCCTTAATATGTATATATTCTTTGCAGGGGAAGCCTGGAGTACCTGGTGGTGCAGAAAAACCTGGTAGCACGGGGAGTATAGGTGAAAAGGTAAGACTTAAGAGGGATCTATGGGGGACCCTGGCCTGCTCTAAAGGGGGATCTATGGGGGACCCTGGCCTGCTCTAAAGGGGGATCTATGGGGGACGACCCTGGCCTTGCCTGCTCTAAATGGGGATCTATGGGGGCGAAAAGAGGCAGAGCTTGGGTGACCTTAAAATGATGCCCCATCCTGAAACAAGTTCTGTGGATGCCCATGCTTGTCAACCTAAAAACGCCTGCACAAAAAAAAAAACGCTGCAAAAACGCCTGTAAATATAGCAACGCCTAGATGTGAATGTAGCCTAAAGAACAAAATTATAATATATTGATACCTGGGTCGGGACAAGAGGGGGGACAGAAGGGACAGATGCCCAGGGCGCAGCAGTAGGAGAGGGCGCCCGCTCACTGCATGCAAGCTCCAGATCAGCAGGCCGCAGCTTTAGGACAGTTACTTCTGTCTCACTGTACTCTAAATATCCCCACTCTCCACCCCACCCACCCACAGCTGACAAATACACACCGTGTATACGCAGCTACTTTTCTAGCCACAAGAAAGCGAGAGATTGGTCACACATAGTACACTCCATGCCAACCATGGACAGCCTGGGCAAGGGGGGCAAAGAATGGGCATTAGGTGGTATATCCTATTTATGTACTTTGCCCATATTTGGAAAACTGACAGGTTTACATTGTAGCAGGGGCAGTTAGCATGTTGTACTTGGTCTCTGTGCTTCTCTACAATGCAGGCCGATAATGGCTGGTGGGAGGGGCCTGCAGAGTGCCGTACATATCTTCCAGAAAACATCAGTTCTCCTCTCGAAAGGCCTCAGCCCTGATGCCAGCAAGCGGAGGAGTTATGCCAATATCAAAAATGCCTTATTTGAAACTGACCAGGTCCTGACCTCAATCCCATTGAAAGGCTGTCACCAGGTCCTGACCTGACCTCAATCCCATTGAAAGGCTGTCACCAGGTCCTGACCTGACCTCAATCCCATTGAAAGGCTGTCACATAATCTGAAGCATGCTTTTCCAGAAGAATGATAAGGTAAGTCTAACAGCTTTGCATTGACAATTGCACCAAAATACTATCACACACACGCACACACAAGCATCTGGATTTTCCCCAAGCTGAATAAATGTCAGTCTATGCCGGATGTGTAAATGAGAAATGCAGTCTGGCCATTAGCAGGCGGGGTGATGGACGGTGTGTGGCATTTACATGGCAGGAAAGATCAGTGCATATGTACTTTCCTTCTGCTAAGCGGTTCGGATCGCTTTGGAAAACGAATGAGCCTAATTATGTATTCCGATGGCCAGTGAAAAGTCCCCGAAGGAAAGTTCCACGCCAGAAGTGGATATAACTCAGCGCGGGAGTTCTAATTATTCCCCGGGAGGATAGTTGACGAGTGTCATCTTCCTGGGCAATGAGGGAAGTGATAATCCAGTCTTATCAGGGACTGCGTTATTCTTATTTTAAGTGATGTTATCACCCGCTGCAGGCAGGACATCTCCGGCTTCTCCTCCGCTGTAATAATAAACGCACAGCGGCCGATGGGGTAACCTGCAAGCCTCATGCACACGGGACGTTTTACAGCGGCATTTTAGGCCAATTTGATTTCACTACATATTTTTGGTACTAGTAATGGCGGCGATCTGCGATTTTTTTGCGGGACTGCGACATTGCGGCGGACAGATTGGACCCCTAACTGACATTTTTGACACTTTTGGGGGGACCAGTGACATTACTACAGTAATCAGTGCTAAAAATATGCACTGTTACTGTAATAATGACACTGGCAGGGAAGGGGTTAACACAGTAAGCGATCAAGGGGTTAAATGTGTACCTAGGGGCGTGTTTCTAACTGTATGGGGGCAGGGCTTGTGAAATGATCATAGAGACCTACATAGAAGGATCACAGGAGCTCTGTGATCATTCCAGAGAGAAGAACGGTCAGCTGTGATTACAACAGCTGACCGTCCTTCTCTCTCAGCGGCAGATTTGTATAAAGTACTCGAAACCCATACTTGAGTAAAAGTACAAGCGCTCGATCAAAAAGTGACTTGAGTAGAAGTACTAAAGTATTCAACATTTTTTGTATTTAAGTATTGCAAGTAGTTTTTTTAAAAAATTTTGCTACTCAAGTACTGAAAGTAGAAGTACAAGTACTGTGTTTTGTAGTTATTAAAGAAAGAAGTCAAAAGTTTGAACATCATATTGTTTTTTATTATTTCAAATGCAGCTTTTATTTATACATACAGTAGCATTTATTTCCGTATGCGCTGATAATACACGTTTTGAGCTTCATGAAACCTGCCATCTACTGTTCTGGCAGTGGTAATTTTTATAATTGTAACGAGTAACTATGCAGCACAAAAAAAAAATATCGGAGTAGAAGTATTGAAATCATTGAAAAAATGTAGTGAAGTAAAAGTGGAAGTAGGAGAAAAAAATTCTACTCTAGGAAAGTACAGATACCGCCTTTCCGTACTTAAGTACAGTAGTGAAGTAGTTCTACTTAGTTACTATACATCTCTGCTCAGCGGGGAGCGATCGCGGGTGTTAGGCGGCAATCAGAGCCGCATGCCCGGGGCGCCGGAGTCCCCGCTATCGAGTGGGGGTGGGAGCACACTGCTGGCGGCGCGCGCTCGCCCCCTAGCTGCCTGTGCATGATCGACGTAGGTCTACGTCGGTTCGTGCAGGAGGGCCGCACTGCCGCAGTAAAAAGGCAGCAAGCGGTCCGGAACCGGTTAATAAAACAGTCTATTTTAAACGGGGAGCACTATATATATATTTGTTTTCGTTTTATATGATATCCTCTTGGGAGCCATTGGAGTGTTTCACCTGCCAGCACCACTCATTTGTTCCTGTATTGGATACGCTTGGCCGGATTGGGGATCTCTGCTGGAAATTTTCTTCTACCTTAAAGAGGAAGTAAACCCTCCTCTGCAAGGTGTACCTATAGGTGATCCTATGATAAGGCTTACCTATAGGTACTGTAAATATCTCCTAAACATGTACCGTTTAGGAGTTTAGGAGATATTTACCTTACATGCAGCCAGTGACATCACTGGCGCATGCGCTCTGAAGGAACAGCCGCTGGTGCCGTTCCTTCAGAGCCCCGTGCCGTGACCATCGGCTCCCGCGCGCGTGTGCGGGAGTGACGTCACCACGGCTCCGTGCCAATCAGATGGCCGGATGCCGCGATCCCGGAAGACGGGCGACTGGACATGTCGCCCATAATACACGTAAGCGGACAGCACGGCGGGGGCTCGTTCTAAGGTAAATATTTCATAATGAGCTAGCATGCGATGCATACTAGCTCATTATGTGTTTCTCTTTCAGGTCGAAAAAAAAAAAAATTTCGTATGGGTTTACAACCTCTTTAAACTCGACAGGCGTTTTTTGACCCATTTGTTCATTTAGGGGTCACCCTTGGAGGTGAGAGGCTTGTATTAACCACTTTACCACCGGAGGATTTTGCTGTCTTACGTCCAGGCCACTTTTTGCGATTTGGCGCTGTGCGAATTTAACTGACAATTGCGCGGTCATGCAACGCCGTACCCAAACGAAATTTACGTCTTTTTTTTCCCCACAAACAGAGCTTTCTTTTGGTGGTATTTGATCACCTGTGCGATTTTTACTTTTTGCGCTATAAACAAAAAAAGAGCGACAATTTTGAAAAAATAACAATATTTTTCAAATTTTTTTATATGAAATTCCCCCCAAAAAAATGTAAAAATCAAATTTTTTTTATCATTTTAGGCCAATTTGTTTTCTGCTACATATTTTTGGTAAAAAAAAAAAAATTGCAATAAGCGTATTTTGATTGGTTTGCGCAAAAGTTATTGCGTTTACTAACTACGGGAAAGATTTATGTCATTTTTGGTGTTTTTTTTTTTTAACGAGTAATGGCGGCGATCTGCGATTTTTTTCGGGACTGCGACATTGCGGCGGACAGATCGGACCCTTGACTGACATTTTTGACACTTTTGGGGGTTACCAGTGACATTACTACAGTAATCAGTGCTATAAATATGCACTGTTACTGTAAAAATGACACTGGCAGGGAAGGGGTTAATTTTATTGGATAGGGAGGGGTTAATGTATGCCTGGTGCTTACTGACATGTGTGGGGGGGGGAGGTGACTGAGTGACAAAGGGACAGATCGCATGTTCAACTATGCTGAACCCTGCAATCTGACCCTGCCTGTCACTTAGGAGATCCGCCCGCTTGTGTTTACACAAGCGGGCGGATCTCCACACTCGATTCCCCGACGATCGGGGAAGAGCAGCGGCGATCGCCGCTGCTCCTCCCCTTGCCCGACTCCCGCTGTGACTGAATACAGCAGGAGCGAGCCTCCGGTGGCGCGCGCGCGCCGCCTAGAAGAGAGAGTGTCTGCCGACGTAGGTCTACGTCGTCAGACCTACATGAGCCACTTTGCCGCAGTAGAGCTCTAGTGAGCAGACGGCAAGTGGTTAATGGTGGAGGATCTCAGGCACTTGATCACCCAAGAACGATATCCATTTGGAGCACATATCAGAGGCGTAACTAGAACCTTCAGGGCCCTGATGCAAGAAACCATGAAGGGCCCCCCAGACCCCTGGCCGGGGCCCTTACCTTCAAGCCCAGGGCTCTTCCCACTAATCCTGGGGCTCTTTACACTTGTTGCATGGCCTTTTATTACGGTCCCGCAGCAGGATTCTTTCACAAGTTCTGCAGTGGGCCCCCTTCCTGCAATCTTGTGGGCCTCCCCACAGTGGTGCAATGCCAGGGTCCGGTCGCAAGTGTGACCTTTGCGATCCTGGAAGTTCACCCACTGGTTTGCTCCAGGGGGCCCGGTAGCGATTGCAACCCCTGCAACCCCTGTAGTAACGCCCCTGGCACATATTATTATTATTATTATATAGGATTTATATAGCGCCGACAGTAGCTCTTTACACCTTGAGGGTAGACAGTACAAATACAATACACTATAATACAGTAGGGATCAGAGAGCCCTGCTCGTTAGAGCATATGTCACTGCATGGGACTTTTATTAATATGCTTTATTTGTTTTAGCAATTTTATTTTTTTGTTGAGCGCTGCACTGAACTTATTTTTGATATTTTGTTTTATATTTTATATTTTATATTTTGTTTTTGGTATTTTTCAGCGCAACTTTTTTTTTATTTATATAGTTTATATAGTTTATCTCACTTATTGTTGCTGCTATTATTTTATGTAAGCGCAGATATTTTTTCTGATAGAAACCACACAACAATGCAACAACGTCCATGCTGCGCCCACCATGGCTGCCATTAGCGGTAGTGTAACGCAAGGTGCAATGCAGGAGCCACTTTAAGCCGCCCGAGCAATAACCGCAGCAATCTGTCTCCCAGCCGCTTTGGTCGCCGTCCAAAACAAGAGACGGATCTCGACATTTTATTTAATAGCTAATAAAAAAATCTTGCTATAAAATGCGGCTTTTCGGCAGCGCTCTGCATGTGAACTCTTGCGCTCCGTCACGCTTTATGACCGCTCTGTCATGCACAAGATACTAAAGATTATAGAAGAGGAAACACATCATCGCCAAGTTTTTTTTTTTTCCTTCTCATAAGGCGTGCTGGAACATTTATAGCGGCCATGTCTGAAATTTGTACATTACTTTGTTAGATCTGCAGATTAAGCTAAGCTGCAGTAAAGTCTTATCACAAGCACTTACAATTACATGTCCCTTTCTGTGACTTTGGGAAAGAAAAAGCTCAGAGTATAAGAGACTGAGAGCTTTAAAGATGAGAAACTGGCAGCACTGCAACAAAGTTTCGCCTGGAAATGAAAAGTATTGCTTTGCTGAGTTATCTGAGTACCCCTGAATGACAGTGTAGCCAGGTCCTAAACCTCCCCTGTATCATTTGGTGAAGAACACATTCCCAAACCAGAACACTGCTCTCATAAACAGCATCCTTGCACCCTGAGTAGTACTGTTGACTGCAGGGGGGGCGCTTGAGAGCCGGAATGTTGCTGTCAGAGAACAGCAGTTCAGTTGTCCTTTGTGCACAGGGTAATTTAACCCTTGCTGGCTGTATCAAGGGCCTGGACAAGGGGTGGGCAGGAGGGACGGCTGCCCTGGACGCTGTGGTATCATGTGAAGCGGAGGGGCACCACAAGGAGAATAGGGGGGGGGGGAAGTCGATTTGTGCTAGAAGATTTGGCTGGGGATGCTAAGAGTGGTGATTTAGGGGGATTTTTGTTGGGAGGGGGGATGGAGGGAAGAAGATTCATGCTAGGAGGGGGGATTTTGTGCTGGGAGGGGAAATTTTAGGGGTAGGAGGAGTGATTTTTACAAGGGGGAGGGGCAAATATTTGTGCTAGGAAGGGGGATTTCAGAAGTGGGGGTGGATTTGTACTGGGAGGAGGGGGGATTTATGCTTAGGGGGGAAAGCATGCAGATTAGTGCTAAGTGTTACTGTGGGGGGATTTTTGCTGACTCACAATACTAAGACCCCGTTCACACTGGGGCGATCCGACATGCCGGGGCGACCTCACAGGTCATGGCGCGCAGCTCGCACCGCGACCTCGGAGCGGCCGGCACGGACTTCATAACATTGAAGTCAATGCAGGTCGCTCCAGGTCGCCCCAAAGATGCTCCGGACCCTTTTTCTAAGTCGGAGCGACTTGTGTCGCTCCTATTAGAACGGGTCCACAGCTTCTCTATGGCAGGCGACCTGTCAGGCGACCAGGTCGCCTGACAGGTTGCCCCAGTGTAAACGGGGTCTAATAGATCTTGGGGGGGGGCACTTTGGCATGTTCCCCCTGGGTTCTAGATGGCCTTGTCCCGGCACTGGCTGTATCACTTAGCACTGCAGGAAAAACATTTAAAGAGCCCCATGTTTATTATTATATATCCAGCCTGGCTGCATTAAAGCTATAAATAGTGAGGGGTCAATTATCTTCCCAATAGGAACACTTGCAATATAAACAGAGTCTGTGATTAATAAAAACTATAAATAACAAGAGGCAAATCAATGTTTTCTCCTCCTGAATGGCAATCATTTTTCTATACCGGCTGTATACAAATGACACATAAAAATACACACAGCGGAGCGCGCCCTGGAGGCATGGTGTCTCCCCCCGACCTGGCTGGGTAGGCATAGGAAGCTCAGAGCACTTCCTGTTCAGAAAGACTTGAGAGGAACCCAATGGATGATGTTAGATGCCAGGGGGTGCCCTGGAGGCATGGTGTCTCCCCCCAAACTGGCCGGGTAGGCATAGGAAGCCCAGAACGCTTCCTGTTCAGAAAGAGACTCAAGAGGAACCCAATGGATGATGTCCGATGCCAGGGGGCATCCTGGGGACATGGCGTCTCCTCCTGACCGGGCTAGGTAGGCATAGGAAGCTCAGAGCACTTTCCATTAGGAAAGAAACCCCAGAGGAACCCAATCAATGTCAGAAGCCAGTGGGCGTCCTGGGGACATGGCGTCTCCTCCCGGCCCGGCTGGGTAAGCATAGAAAGCTCAGAGCACTTCCTGTTGGGAAAGAGACTCCAGAGAAGCCCAATGTATGTTGTCAGATGCCAGGGGACTTCCTGGGGACATGGCGTCTCCTCCCGGCCCGACTGGGTAGGCATAGAAAGCTCAGAGCACTTCCTGTTGGGAAAGAGACTCCAGAGGAGCCCAATGGATGATGTCAGATGCCGGAGGGCGTCCTGGGGACATGGCGTCTCCTCCTGGCCCAACTGGGTAGGCATATGGCGCTTTTCCACTGCATGGAACCGAAGGGTTTGGCTCGCTTTTGTGCTTTTCCACTGCTGGTACCGCATGGTACGGTGTAGGAACGGTTCGGTACGGCGGCGCTTTTCCACTGCATGGAACCGAACGGTACGGCTCTCAAAAACAGTACCACCTGTGGTTCCAAGAGGCACCATACCTGGTACCATATCCCACAATCCTTTGCATGCAGTCACTACTAGCCACTGATTGGTCAGAGAATCGTTGTTATCCCACCCACTTAACTTTAGTACTACTTTAGTGGAAAAGCAAACCATACCGTACCGTACCGAACCGTTCCAACACCGTACCATGCGGTACCAGCAGAGGAAAATCAAACCGGGCCAAGCAGGGCCGAGTAGAGCCGAGCAGGTACTTGCAGTGGAAAAGGGCCAATAGAAAGATCAGAGCACTTCCTGTTGGGAAAGAGACTCCAGAGGAGCCCAATGGATAATGTCAAATGCCGGAGGGCATCCTGGGGACATGGCGTCTCCTCCCAACCCGGCCAAGTAGGCGTAGGAAGCTCAGAGCACTTCCTGTTAGGAATGAGACTTCAGAGGAACCCAATGGATGATGTCAGATGCCAGGGGGAGTCCTGGGGGATATGGCATCTCTTCTCAACCCGGCCGAGTAGGCATAGGAAGCCCTTCCTGGTTGTAAGGAGATGCTACATCCCCAAAATGCCTCCTGGCACCTGACATCATCCATTGGGTTCTTCTGGAGTCTCTTTCCTAACAAGAAGTGCTCTGAGCTTCCTTTGCCCGAGCAGCAGCAGTGCTGCACAATCCCTGGACTGGATACCTCTGCTACCAGTTTCCCGAAGAAGTCCTGATTTCTTATTCTGTACATGCCTCCACAAACTTACTTCATGTGAGTTGCCAATTTGTTTTTTTATCATACTATAAATGTTCTAATGCTGCACTTAGGTGGCACCCTCCTCTGTTTTTTTTTTTTTTTTTTTATGTCTCGATTCAGAGATTTCCTCTCTCTCTCTGGAGGAACTGCATCTTGTGAAAGGAAGCTTATCGGATTCTACCCCTGACATACCTGATAAAGACTGGATATTTGGACTCATGGTTATGCAGCTCAGAGTTTTTTATCTGCTATAAGGAACAAAGCCATAAATCACTATATAGCTATAGTGTCATAAAGCACTATATGAGCCATAAAGACATTAATGAAAATTGGATCATACAATGTGGCAATCAGTGATGAAATGATTTATTTGACTCTTCAGAATAGGCCTCAGAGTTACTAGCTCTGCTACAACATTTCAGAGGCAAAGTTCACTTGTAAATCATTTTATAGCGCTGTAAGACTTCTTTCT
The DNA here is from genome assembly GCF_965119305.1 of Pelophylax lessonae. NCBI lineage: Eukaryota > Metazoa > Chordata > Amphibia > Anura > Ranidae > Pelophylax > Pelophylax lessonae. Next base: position 14,974,608 of record NC_138777.1, on the reverse strand, counting down.
TGGCCGCAACAACCTTCTGGGACACATTTACACTTCAGGAAGCGCTACAAAGTAATTAAGGTTTTAAAGTTTATCGCCACCTGACCTTTCCCCACTCAGTGGCCTGCAGTTAAAATTAGAGCATTATAATGGCACTCCATAGGGTGTGGCGAGGAGTCGAGGAAGAGGAATCTCTGCGCTCCTTTCCAGCACAGGATCTGAGACTTCTCTGCATACCTCACATAACCCTGGCTGCCAGCTCTCTCCCGACTCCTTGTAAACACGCCTGAGTGCTATGGAGAGCATTTTCCATAAACACACCATGTCTTCCATTGTATCTAGAAGCTGTCAAAGTTTAGAACTTCAAAGCTTATTTATATTACTTTGCATTATACCCCACAGCCATGCCATCTCAAGAGGAACTCAACATAAATCAAACGTCCGTATACAGAAGGTGCAGATAACCGTTCCAAGAAAGTATAAGAAATTGGAGCTTAAAACCGGGCACAAAAAAATGAAATGTATTCTTTTATAGCCACAAAGAAGCACTAAATAACAATACCTATAATAATATAAATAACACAAGACATTCCTGATGTGTATTCTTCTTAAATCTCAATGCGCTTTCTGTATTTCTTCCAGATCTGTGCAGTAATCCAGTGTGAGACTTTTCCTTCCTGTAATAAAGACCGATCACTGCTGCTGCTCTCTCCTTGTGCAGGGTGACTGGTCTTGTCTCCGCCCCCTCCTGTAGTTTCCTGCAGGAAGCCTGTAGTGGGTGGAGCCTGCTGAGTCCATTCCACAGCTCTGCTCTCTCCTTGTGCAGAGTGACTGGTCTTGTCTCCTCCCCTCCTATAGTTTTCTGCTGACAGCCTGTAGTGGGTGGTGCCTGCTGGGTCCCTCCCACAGTTCTGCGCTCTCCTTGTGCAGAGTGACTGGTCTTGCCTCCACCCCCCTCTTGTAGTTTTCTGAAGGTAGCCTGCATTGGGTGGAGCCTGCTGAGTCCCTTCCACAGCTCTGCTCTCTCCTTGTGCAGAGTGACTGGTCTTGTCGCCTCCCCTCCTGTAGTTTTCTGCTGACAGCCTGTAGTGGGTGGTGCCTGCTGGGTCCCTCCCACAGTTCTGTGCTCTCCTTGTGCAGAGTGACTGGTCTTGTCTCCACCCCCTCTTGTAGTTTTCTGAAGGTAGCCTGCATTGGGTGGAGTTTGCTGGGTCCCTCCCACATCTCTGCTCACTCCTTGTGCAGAGTGACTGGTCTGGTCTCCGCCCCCCTCTTGTAGTTTTCTGCAGGTAGCCTGCAGTGGGTGGAGCCTTCTGGGTCCCTCCCACAGTTCTGCTCTTTCCTTTTGCAGGGTGACTGTTCTTGTCTCCGCCCCTCCTGTAGTTTGCTGCAGGCTGCCTGTACTGGGTGGTGTCTGATGGGTCCCTCCCACAGCTCCCACAGATACATTTTTTTTTTTTTAATGTACGAAAATATCGGCCAATACTGATATGCGATGGCCAAAATATCGGTATGGGCAATAAAAAAACGATATTGGTTGATCACTAGTTAGAACCCCTGTAAGGATTTTCCTGCTGTCTGTTTTGGCTTTAGATACACTGTTGAAAAATAAAATAATGGGGAGACCGAACTCTGATTTGGGTCAGGCAAGCAGGTCACAGATTTGTACATAGAGATCACTGAACTGTACAAACTGCAGTCTGCTTTAGCAGCATACCTAACTAGAACTAACCCCAGGACCCCAACGAGGCAAGGCAGAGACAATAGATTCTGCGGCTCTGAACACATCCAATGATTTACTTCTTTTTGCATGCCTCTGCGTAGCCAGCAATCGCCTGGAAGTTGATGCACATTTCGGTAGGGGCCTAAGTCTCGTGTTTCAGCGACAATGTGGCTGTGACACGCACCTATAAAACCGCAGGTTACATAATGCTGAGGACTGGCACTTGCTGCTAAAGGAACTGCGTAATTGTCACTTTATAAAATCCACACGGGCAGAGTCTGAAAGGCCCATTCAGCCAGCGGAGCACGGTCACATATTCCAGTGGCAGCCTCACATTTTCCAGATTCTTTCCCTGGGAGGACATGCTCACACAAGCTGCTGGCAGACGGCGTCCCCGATTCACGCAGGGCAGGTGTGGAGTTGCTGGAGCTGGATGGGGGACATCAGTGTGCTGGAGAGCTTTATACATGGGAAGATTTTAGAAATACACTGAGATAAGCGATAGGAAACCCCCCGCAATGACAAAGGGGCTTTCCACTAACTGTAAAAAAAAAGGAAAAAAAAGCGATGGGACTGGAATTTGCAGAATGGTCTTTGCTGCTAAGTTGTACCCGGTGCACATGCAGGAAAAATAATTTAAAGGGTAACTCCACTTTCATGGGTAAAAAAAGAGCAAATAAAGAAAAAAAACAATATAGCGTATACAATTGTGACACAAATCATATTGTAATTGAATGTGATTAAAAATGACCTTTCCTTTTCAATCTGCAGCTGTTGTCATTTTCTGAAAATGCAATATGACCGCCTGGAGCTGTTCTGTACACAGAATGTATACTGACCACACCCCCAGAAACATAATTTCCTGCTTGTGTGATTGGCTCACCAATTTTCCCAGAAGTCTGCACTAAGATACAAGTCAGATTTCTGGCATCCCCTGCAACAAAAATGTCATTTTTGGTGAGATCCTCCCAATAGGAACACGTCTAAAGGGATGCAGGCCCAGCAGCTTTCCTCATTAGAGCCCTGCAGCTGCCACAGCTGATAGATAATTATGAAACCACTCCCATTAGACCCACTCAGCACAGAGGAATATTATATTCTTCAGAATAACAAAATGTAGGAATCTGCAACAAAGTTTGTTAAAATCCTTTTAATTGTGTATAAAGTAACCTTTGTAGAGGATTACCTATAGCGCTATAGCGCTTCATAAGACAATCCTAGAGTATAGATGTTAAATGATAAGACAATCCTAAAGTATTAAAAATTATTACAAAATGAATAAAGTGCATGTAGTTGTGCAAAAAAACACGTAATTATTTATTTATTTGGCTAATTGTAGTTTATAGGTTTATCAATTGGTGTGGGAGATATACTTTACCCAGTATATTTTACCTATAAATCCTTGTAATGTACAGAGATCACCCAGAGGGGAATGTTTTTTTTTTTTCTCAACAAAAGTGGAGTTACTCTTTAAAAGTAATTAATCAAAAATCTATAACGTACAGGTGTCATTTATGGAACGCATCTCTGTTTGTGACCCCAAAATTTCAGCATGTCATCATTCTAGGGTTCTAAATATTATTTTGCAACCCCAGTGTGCATAGTAATACAGTGCATCTCACTGCCAATCACTCATGTAGTTCAATCAGATACATTGTATTAAGTGAATGAACAAAAACGTAAGATGTAGCAAAATACCAGTCCTTAGATCAGGGGTGGGGAACCTTTTTTCTGCCGAGGGCCATTTGGGTATTTTTAAAATCATTCGGGGGCCGTACAAAATTATCAACTTAAAAATGTGCCTGTTATATTTGGTCAAACATTTAATTAACTCACCCCTAATGTGATGGCTGCAACTGCTTCCCTTTGGTGAGGGGTGTGATGTTAGCTGGTATTGATGATGTTGCTACTGGCAACTGGTTTTCCAGGTCTCCCCTCTCAAAATGCAGAGTGATTAGTGCCCCCATAAATGCAAAGTTATTAGTGCCCCCCTTATTGCAGAGGGATGAGTGGCCCCATCAATGCAGAGGGATGAGTGCCCCCCTCAACGCAGAGTGATTAGTGCCCCCAATCAATGCAGAGTGATTAGTGCCCCCATCAATGCAGAGTGATTAGTGCCCCCAGTCAATGCAGAGTGATTAGTGCCCCCAATCAATGCAGAGTGATTAGTGCCCCCATCAATGCAGAGTGATTAGTGCCCCCAATCAATGCAGAGCGCATGGGGATTAGAGCGCCTACTGATTACACACAGAGCAGGGTTCTTCTACTTACCTGGCGCGGGCGCTATCATACAAAGTCATGCCTCCTGGACCGACTCCTGTGCTAGGCGTCACCACTGTGCTGTCTATCATAGGTAGGAGGCGTGACTTTGTATGACAGCAGCCGCGCCGGGTAAGCAGAGGAACCCGCTCTGTGTGTAATCAGGAGGCATTACCCCTCCTCTTCCCCTCTGGAGGCAGCCCAATGGCAGGGCCGGATCAGATGGCTTCGGGGGCCGCATACGGCCCGCGGGCCTTAGGTTCCCCACCCCTGCCTTAGATGTAGTGGCTGTTATAGGCCTTCTTTACATGGACATTCAACCGCATACACCAGATTCCAGCAACAAGAATTGATGGATGGATAGTACAAGGTATTGACAGGCTGATATCAGTCATCTCTATGCACATGAAGCTGCACACCAAGTGGTTAGCTGCAAACAACACATAAAAAGCCGTTCAGGCGAGGCAATGGCACCCAGGTGCTGGTCGGATCCACTGTCCAGTGATCAGATATCCAAAGAGAAAGTGTGACCGCACTCAGAGGTAGATAAACTTGAAGTGTTTATTCCCATTCGTTGAAAACAACAGTGCATCGAACAGACATGGACACGGTTAACGCATTTCACGACTCTATGGGTCGCTTAATCATAACCGGTTAGGAGTAAGCGACCCATAAAGTGGTTAGCTGCGGTTGGGGATGGGTGTTCAAGCCTGAAGGCATCTGAATGTCCAATCTCCCGACACCCACCCCTATCTGCTCAAGTGCTAGCTAGCGGAGATCACCAAATGGATGTTCGTTAGTCTCGCTCCTCTCTAAATGGCGATACCTGCTGTGTCAGCAGGTGGGATAGTAGAGTTCAGGAAATATGGTCAGGGTAGAGCACACATTCTGGCAGTATGTGGAACCAATTTGGTGGCTGTACAGCCACCAAGCAGCTTTTGTTTGAAAGCCAACAGTCGGTTTGAGAAATCTACATGGATCCCTGGCTGCTGTAGCATCCGGGAGTGTGTAAAACCCACCCCTGCTTCCGACATATGACGTACAGCCACCAAACCACTTCCGTTTGAAAGCCAGCAGTCGGTTTGTGAAATCTACATGCATCCTGGCTGCTGTAACAGCCGGGAGTGTGTAAAACCCACCCCTGCTTCCGACATATGACGTACAGCCACCAAACCACTTCCGTTTGAAAGCCAGCAGTCAGTTTGGGAAATCTACACGCATCCCTGGCTGCTGTAGCAGCCGGGAGTGTGTAAAACCCACCCCTGCTTTCCGACATATGAGGTACATCGGAAGCAGTAAAAGGGTAAAAACAAGCCTTTGTTGACCTCTGTAACAAATTGGACCATGAGTGTTTTCTAGCTTTGTCTAATGCAACTTGGAGATAATTTTTTGGTTGGCTGGGCCTTTTTCAGTCCATCTACTCTAAAGAGCCAAAACTGGTGGATACCCTTCCAAATCACGGAGCTCAGATGTTTCCACTATTAATAGGAGAACATACAAAGACTACTAAGCTCTTACAACCTTGTGAGAACAGTTTGGGAAAAACCCATTTCTGTTCCAGTGTGACTGTGCTCCTGTGTACAACGTCAGCTCCATAAAGACATGGTTTGATGCGTTGGTGTGGAGGAACCCAAGTGGTCAACACAGAGACCGGACCGCAACACTACTGAGCACCCTTGGGATGAACTGGAACAAGCCAGGTTTTCTTATCCAGCATCTCCCTAAAGACATAGTTTAACCATTTTGGTGTGGAGGAACTTCAGTGTCCTGCACAGAAACCTGATCTCAACCCTACTGAGTACCTCTGGAATGTGACAAGTGAATTGGAACAAGCAAGGTCTCCCCATCCAGCATCTCCATGATTTAACCACTTCGGTGTGGAGGAACTTCAGTAGCTGGCACAGGCACCTGATCTTAACCGTACCGAGTACCTTTGGGATGAATTGGAACAAAGTCTTCTTATCTAGCATCTATATAAAGACATAATTTATATAGCAAAGGTGTAGCGCTAATCAAAAAATGCGAGTCCATAAACAGGGAGTCCACAAGGTGATAATGTCAACTCCACAAACATATGTGTAAGGGTTGAAAGATCCAAGACCACCACCAAGCTGAAAGACACACTGCCTCTTACCAGATGACATGGACCCTCATTACAAAGACCATGTCCAGCATTCACTTGTAAAATCAGATCAGCACTCCTCCAAAATGACAGGAACGATTCTCTCCAAGTGTGCCCCAGTAAAACAAAGCAGGAGTATCCTCATAGCGTAATATGTACAGACTGTTTATTGTCACACAAATAAATAAAACTGCTTACATGGTTGAATCAGTATAGCAGAATGGAAGTTCCCCATCCGCGTCCGTATACCGCCAACAAAATGGCCGCAGCGTCTCCTTGTGGTGGCTAGCGTCGCCGTAGGCTCCTCCCGACGCGTTTCATCATAGGCTGACGTCGTCAAGGGGTCACATAATTTGACCAATTTGGTTAGGAGGAACTTCAGTTTCCAGCACAGACACCTGACCTCAACCCTAATGAACACTTTTGGGATGAATTTGAAAAAGTTAGGTCTCCCCATCCAATATCTCAATAATGACATGGTTTGACCAGTTTAGTGTGGAGGAACTTCAGTGTCCTGTACAGAAACCTGTCCCAAATCTACTGAACACTTTTGGGATAAACTGGAATGGGTACAAATTTTCATGGACACACTCCAAAATATTGAGAAAACCGTGAAGGCTGTTATAGTTGCAAAGGCTTGGTCAACTCAATATTAGTCGCAGTCTTAACTCAGAGGCACCTGTTTTCTCTTTTGTTTAACTCAATATTAATGGCCATGGCCAAGATCTTCACCAAGCTCATAGGTGTGTGATGGTCCACCAACTGTTGGCCATATAGTACTATTACACACTTCCTCCTAAACAAGTAGCTTTGGGGTATTTAGATACTTGTGAAGCTCAAGAATGAAAGATAAACCTCAGAGGCTCACAATTGTTTCCATCAGAATCAGCATTACAGTCACACACATCTCGCTTGTGCTCTGAGACAAATGTCACATGTAATCCAGCGTCACATGTAATGATGATGGCGTGACTCTGTCACAGGCTGACAGTTTTAGTCCACGTCTGTCCCGCGTTCGGATTTATGTGCTGACAAGCCATTTCGGAGTTCCTGCCAATGGATTGTTTCTGGGGCCTGCTAGCTCTCTGGCTCTAATTACCGCTGACACCTTACAAGATCAGAACCTGACAAGGCATCAAAGATAAAGCTTCTAATAAGGGGACAGTGAAGCTATTACAACAAACTATCCAGTGGGGGAAAAAAAAATTATGATTGCGGAGCCTCCAATGCTAGACAAACATTGTGTATGTCACGATGTATACAATAGTACCTTCAGATGCCTCATGGTTGCCAGTGGTAGGCAATTATGTCAGTTGGAGTTTTTCTCAATGACAAGTGTGCTTTAACAAGCAACCCCAGGCAACACGTAAAGTCAGCCAGTGATCTGGTAATGGTGCCCGGGAAATTCTGCAAGCCTGCTGAAGTCAGCAAAATTTACCTTGAATTAAGAATGTACAATCTTTGCATTGCTGGCTTCGCTCGGCTTTCAGACTGCCTCTGGATTGGGGCTGCATTCTGCCATTAGGTTGCAGTTGTCAATGCATTCCGTAGACTACTCCGAGGCTGGAACATGGGGGTATGATGAAAACTCAACTTCTGCCAAATGATCTTTTTCAGTTTTATATGGCCCAGGGAGGGTAAGAACCTTTGTGAGTCCTTAAACCACTCGACCTCTTTTACCCCCTTCGGGACCAGCGCATTTTTTTGCTATTCAGCACTGTACTATATATATATATATATATATATATATACATACACACACACACACACATACACACACACACATATATACATATATATATATATATATATATATTTTTTTTTTTAAATAACTTTTTATTTGCATATTAGTGGCGGGTCTTGGTCGCCTGACAAGTAGCGGACCATGCTGTGCAATTGGAACCGTTCTAATAGGAGAAACTCAAGTCGCTCCGACTTAGAAAAAGGTTCCTGCACTACTTCGGGGCGACATCGGAGTGACTTGCATTGACTTCCATTATGTGAAGTCGTTGCAAGCTGCGCCAAAGTCGCGGTGCACGGGTGAGGGCATAACTCGCCCGAAGTCGTGTCGCCCTAGTGTGAACCGACAGTTAGGTGTACAATACACAACACAAAAGCAACAGAAACAAACAGAAGTCTCAGCAAGTCACAGTCGCCCGCGCAGGGGTCCAAGAAACATCATGATACATTTCAGCATTTTAGCGACCGTGTTGAGACTTGTCATTGCCCGTGTCCAAAGCACAGTGCTATTTTTAACTGGTAATTGCGTGGTCAAGCAATACTGTACACAAATTAAATTTATATAATTTCTTTCACATAAATAAAGCTTTCTTTTGGTGGTATTTGATCACCACTAGGTTTTTTTTATTAATATATATAGATTAAAAAAAATACTAAACATTTTGAAAAAAAAAAAGAAAAACTATTTTCTACATTCTATTATAAAAACATATCCAATAAAATCAAACTTCCCCATAGATTAAGGCCAAAATGTATTCTGATGCATGTCCTTGGTAAAAAATAAAATCCCAATAAGTGTATAATAATTGGTTTGTGTGAAGGTTATAGTGTCTACAAATTATTGGATATATATTTGAAAATGAATCAATCCTGATGTACTGACATCCAATATCATTTCTTGAGGCTCTAGAATGCCAGGACAGTACAAATGCCCCTCATATGACCATTTTTGGACAGTAGACAGTCTGAGGTATTTAGTAAGTGGCATGGCAAGTTTTATTAAGTTATATTTTTTTTTTTTATTTTTTTTGGAAAAGAAATAAAATTCGTTTCTTACATTTTTTTTTTTTATTTATTTATTTATTTATTTTTTTTATGTACTGTCACCAATGCAGTACAGAGTCATCATATGACTACTGTGGCAATGACTGGGGACACCAATGACAGTATGTTACATTAAAAAAAAAAAATCAAATTTTACAAACCTTCAATTTTTTTCTTTTTTTACATACGGTCATCAGAGTAGATCAGAATGTACTACTCGGGGGGGGGGGGGGGGATTTTTCTTTTCTTTTTAAACTCTGATTGCTGTTATAGTGATGATTACTGTTGTTTTGAACTGTCATGAACAAGCTTCATTCATATCAGCTGTGATTACTATTGTGATGCTGTGATTGGCCCACATCTATCACTTGATACAGGGTGATGTCATTGGTCTAGATACCATGTGATAGCTGTGGGCCAATCACAACATCACAAAACTAAGCACAGCTGTTATAAATGAAACCCATTCATAGGTTTATTTTTTACATTGTGATCATGTGATTGCATAGAATTAACATGATAAAAATAATAAATAAAAATAACCCACAGCCACCAATTAGAATTCAATTTACTACAGCACAATTGGCAAAGACCAACATATCAATGGTTGCTTTTAGCTATTGCATTTTGCTTTCACTTTATTTAAAATGACTGCTTGTGGCTTTCTATAGCCATTAAGCTCACCGAGGTTGATTAATAAAGCAAAAGCAATAAATCTCAGAATTGATCAAATCTGTTGCCATTAGTTATTGCAGTTTGCATATCGCCACGGCTCTTTTTGCTGCCATAAACATGCCTGGTCTTCATTATTCCTAGAGGAAACTTTGTTATGAATGTTTTTGCTGTTTATTGATGTGTTCCATTCCCTCTCCATCTGAAATCAGAAGCCATTAAAGATTTTACTTAATTGGCAGCACGGTCATGATTGGACCCAACCCCGAACTACGGAAGATCGATCATGAAATAAATTACATCTGTCTTAATGATTTCAGTTAATGCATTAAATAGGAAAAACAAGACAGCGTAATATAAATTATTAGATTTAGTTGGGCTGATTGACTGCATGGCTTGTTCTGTTAGAAGCCCCAGGGATTGCTGTGTCATCTATATTTTTGCATAGCGCTGGCACATTGCACCACCATATTCCGCAGTGCTGTACAAAGAACACTGAGCTAGTCGCATCAGCCCTTTGCACTACAGGAGCTTACACTCTAATAATGTCTAAATGTTAGGGATGTTGTCTTGGTTGGTATGTTTAGTTTTCTTAGATTTTTTTTTCTGGCAAAAAAATTGGATTTTTGTACTTACCGTAAAATACATTTTTCTGAGTTAATCGACAGACATAGCACTCCATAAATCATAACTGCTGGGTATATTGCCTCCTCCAGGAGTAGGAATAGGTAGAACAAAAAACACCTGGCTACGCCCATGGGCCGTCCTCAGCTTAGTATACAACCCCCCTCTCTGCTCTAGGTAATCAGTTTAGAAGCAAGCAGTATTAGAAGTATCAGAACTCCATAGAGGGGTGAGTGCTGTGTCTGTCAATGAACTCAGAGAAAGGGATTTTATGGACACAGCACTCAATAAATCATTACTACTATCGACCCTGAGGGACGATAAAACTTCTTATGAACCAAGAAGGAGGGCCCCCGTCTACGACGAGGGTCCTTGCCCTTAGTAGCCTGTGGAAGAAAGGTACTCTCCCCCCATTGAGACTGATATCATCAAGATAGGACCAAACAGGTGATCTCCTTGAAAGGGAATATCAGTCAGGCCCTATTAGAAGTCTGGTCCGTGGACACGCCGAAGGACCACTGCCGAAACAGAGAGCCGAGCCACTAGGGGAGCCGCACCCAAAGAGGCATCACAGATGATAAAATGCAGCCCCTGGACCAGCTGGTCCGCCAGCTCAGCAAAGGCAGGGAGGCGGCTGCTACCCCTCCAGGTCATGGCGCAAAAGCTTAGCCCATTCGGTCAGTCTGCGACACCAGGGCAACGGTGAAAATTGGCCTCAGTCCTGAACCAGCCAGGGTATACATATTGCAGGCCACAGCCTCCGCCTTACTGTCAGCTGGGTCCTGAAAGGCCGAGGACTCTTGAACCAGAATCATGGTTGGCTTGTTTAATCTGGAAACCGGAGAGTCCACCACCGCTGGAACAGTCCACTTCTTAAGAAGGAACTCCTCATAGGGGTATCACCTAGCAACTCGCTTAGGGACCCCAAGGGGACGCTTTGGTCGTCCTCACTCTTTTGTGACAATTCTGTCAAAATAGGAGGTGGAAAGGGAACACTTTTGCCGCTCTGGATGGCTTGTGAGTGCTAAAGGGAACCTGCGCCTCCATTGCAGCTGCGTCCTCCATCTTTAAGTCTAAAGCACAGATACAATCAGTGCGTCCACCAGCGCCTTTTCGTGCTCAGTTGCAGAATTGGAGGAATCCTCCTCACTATCTGAGGATTATGGGTGCGTGGTCACAGACCCAGCAGGGTGACCCACGTTTGCGGTGGGCGTATCAGATTCAGGATCTGATGAGACAGATGAGGCAGGGGAAGGAGGGGGGTGCTTTATGCCAGCCAGTCGCCCAAAAGCCACCTCCACCCGGGACACAAAGGGACTTCAGGACTGCCGTCAGTGCATTGATGGGTGGATGGGACCCCCAGGGCCCCGCAGCCCCAGAGAGGGGATCAGGTGGGGAGATGTGCTCCAAAGACTCCATGAGTCACCACGGGGACCCCACAAAAAAAAAGTGTAAAATATTGCTAAAGGACAACCTCCATTGCTCTGGCAGCACCACCTGGTCACAGAGCACCAATCGATCCTCAGCAGAGAGGGAGAGGACCCCACCAGACTCACCACCCCGCAGAAAGCAGGAGAATCTGCACTGCATGAATGGTGATCAGGAAACGAAAGGATTTAGGAGTCAGCACCAGGGGATGAGGAGAGGCTCCCACTGCCAAAAACGCCGCCCAGAAGGCTCCACAGAACTTGCGCTCCACAGACCTTGCGCACACACACATTATGGTTGAACTGGATGGACTGTTGTCTTTTTTCGACCTCACTAACTATGTAACTATGTAACAGACATGGCCGCCACTGTTTTCTTTGGCAGACCACCGCAAAATGACCACCGGACTACACAAACATGGCCACCGCGCATTGCAGCACAAGGCTACAACAAAATTGTGGCCTGCTTGGCACCACAAGGCTCCCAGGGACCCAGGAGGAATCCCTAGGCCTCAAGGACAGGCCCAGCCTACCCCAGGAGGTGGACCAGACCACCCACACAGCCCCAGCATAAGTGAAGGGGGGGTAGGATGGGGGGACAGATGGTTGGGCCCACGTCCACCCCAAAACCCTCCAGGGGGAGAGGGGGGGATAGCTACTCACCCTACCAGGAACCAGGCGGGCACCGCTCCAGACAGAACCCCTTTCCATCGAAATGGGGGGCTGTCGGTCAGGAGGAACGCTGAGACTCGGGCCAAGACCCGGTCATATGCAACCTCGCAAGGAGTTTAACTCGCAGGCCAGCCCCCATCCGGTGGGGCTATGTCATGTCCGACCTAGCGCGGACCTGAGGTCAATGTGGGCTCACTGGCATGACTGCGGTGACCACTGGATCTAGATTATCCATCATGTCGCCCAGTCCGGCAGTTGATTGTAGATCTCAAAGGAAAAAAAACAGGAGGAAAAAAAATCTATCTAAAAAGAAAAAAAAATTGCCAGGACCAGAGATTCCAGCAAGGAACTAGGTCCTTACTCCTGACTAGGCAGAAAAAAAACAGAGTACCTATATCAGAGAGAGGGAGTATACCCCCTGAGACTGCCCATAGGCATAGCCAGACTTTTTTTTCTGCCTAGTGTCTTACTCCTGTCGGGGCAAAATATCCCAATGGTTAAGAAGATCAGGAGCTGTGTCCATCAATGAACGAAAGAAAAACACAGATTTTTGCTTGTAAATGACAAATGTCAGAAAAAGGCCTGGTCTTAAAGTGGTTAAAGCAATTGATGCCATACATTACAACAAGCAATGGAGATAATACACTCAATCGGTATTAAAAAATAACTAAAGGACAAAACAATAATGAAGACATGAGAATTAGGAACAATGCTTTCCCATAATAATATCTGTCCCATCCCTCGCCTGGGATTTCCTGGGGTCAGTGAAGGATTATACAACCATGGGTGATAGGAAATGTTACGGATGAGTCATTTTAGTTGTAATTCTCACTGGAAACTTTCTGTTCTCATTTATGGCGGGGATGGTGATCACACGGGTGCAAGAGGATCTCTAGTGTAACAGCGATACAAATGAACGTACTTCCAAGAGAAGAAACAATGTAATTTAAATGGAATGTTTCCAGTCTCAGCTGGCGCTCAGCCAAACTAAGATAATCAAGCACAGCAGCAATTTACCTAAAGCTGAGTTCCAGCAGAGGAAGCTGAGTACACCGATCAAATACACACATGGAAGGTGCTTTACCTGCCAATGGATTTGTAATTCTGTGCAGTCAGCTTTGCAATTCAGGCGTCTTGCCGGTCAGCACAGCCAAATCCTAAACTTCCACTGCAGCATCATGGTGCACCACCTACACCCAACCCTGCTGATTGGACGATGGAAGAGCAAAAACCCACCGATGAGTCATCATACCTCTGCTCATTTTCCTGCTGTAGAAGAAACTGATTGGCTCTCAAGCTTTGTTCTAACAGTGGCGGCCCATCCATTGGGGCGAAGGGGCGCCGCCCCCCATCCATTGCGTCCGGCCCCCTAATCCATATGCAGGGTGCAGGGGAGGACTGGGCCATTGGGCAGGGGGGCAATTGCCCCCTGGGCCACTCTAATGTCCTGTAAAAAAGCTGCACAGACATGCCTAAAGGATTTCTGGTGAAGAGAAGTAAAAGGTCTCCACCATTGACCTACTGAGTGTAGGGTGAAGACAAGAACAGAGTGCAGGCCTCCCTCCCCAGTATGGATGGTGTAAACTGTGTCTGAGCAGAGGTCAGTTCCATGCCCCACTTGAGACTCTCCTCCCCTGGCCAGCCCCAACTGAGCTCCCCCAGCTCCCCCAATCGTTCCCTGCTGGCCAGGTTGGGAACCCGGATTCAACCGATGAGTAGAGAGTACCTGGAGCAGGGCTTCAGCCTGGAATGGGGGTCAGGAGGAGCACAGGAAGAGGGAGAGTGGGGCTGAGTCTCTGCACCATGGGCCTCTGGTTTGTACTTGCCCCCTGGGCTGAAAGTTGCCAGTCTGCCCCTGGCAGGGTGCCAGGCGCATTGATTCCAATAGGGGATTTTTTACATTTTTTAAAGCATGTGATTAGAGCCAGAGGCTCTAATAGGCTTCAAATAGGGTGGGCTTGGGGTGCAGAGCACTGCACCCTGAGCCCACCCAGTTGTATAACAATAGTGAATGAATATTCTCTATTATCACACTGATTTGCTTCCCAGTCAATCAGGAAGCAGGTCGTGAGACCCCTTTCCTGATTGGCTGAAAAGAAAAAAAGTGATTTTACTGGCCATTGGCCAGGAAGAAGGAGGAGACGTACGGCCGGAGGAGATGTACGGCCGGAGGAGACTCACAGATGCTCGGGGAAGGAGCAGGTAAGGATGCTGGCTGTCCATCCCGGGAGGGGGTGGTAGATTTGATTGCCGGCCGGCCATGCAGCCGGGGGGGGGGGGGGTTTTGCTGTTTTGCCGCCCCCCAAAAGTTTTCATTCACTAGCCGCCACTGCGTTCAAATCTGAACGTCCTTGGGACAGGTGTTAGTACACAAGAGGTTAAATTTTTTGTAGATTCCAAGTGGGAACACCATCACCTTAACCACCGGAATGTGCAGGTAGGATTTTCAAATCTCCAGCATCCTTAAAGTGTTACTGAACCCAGGAGCTTGCAGTCACTATATCTGCTCTCCCCAGGAGCCTGCGGTCACTATTTCTGCTCTCCCACAGTACACAGAACATGGAAATGCAATTATTTTAGTAAATATAAACTGCAAAATACCTTTTCTCATCAGCAGTATATAGCAGTCTTGTGACTTGTATCAGTTCTTAGTAAAGCTGGTAGGAGGGGTTTTCATTCTCCCCTGACCGTCTGCCTGGACAGTGCTGATTGGCCCTGTGCTGATCACATGCACTGTCACAAGAAGAAAAAAAACAAACAAAAAACCTTTCTAACAATTAACACCAAACTGAGCATGTGCACCCTGACTCCATATGCTTTGTCTTATCGAGACAAGTGAGTATAACAAGCATGCTTTACTGCATATACAGTCTGATTTTACTGTTTTGGGTTTAGTAACACTTTAAAGCGGCGTTCCAGTCCCCCAATTCATTTTTTTTTTTAATTCTTATACTTATGCAATATTTAGAGAATTAGACACTGTCAGTGTAGCGCTAAAAGTGGGACTAGATTCTCAAATCTAGTTATAAATTAAAAAAAAAAAAAAAATCTAGAAAAATCTTGTTTATAAAAAGTATAAGTCCTTATGAATCCAAGAGGAAGTGTTCAAAAAGGCTCAATAGTGCAGCTACAAGGAACAGGTGCTCCAGAGAGATGGAGAAAAATATACTTAGTATATTTCCACGCGCCACTAGAAAAGGGTGAATGTGGTATAATGTGCAATCTATTTAAATGATTATAATTAAATAAATAAATAAATATGTGAGATGGCAGCTGCTGTAGGAAATAATGAGGTGGTTTTAGGCAATTGGTCTAACAGACCAAATACAGCTCTTGCTGTGAACACTAATAATAAATATAAGTCATCAATTCTGGTGAATATAAAGTGCAACAGTGTTAAATTAAAATTAGTAAATCGCACGCGAAAAAATATATATAGATTATTGTTGCTACAATATAAATAACCTTGGTAAAAAGAGCTCTGAAGACGTCAACGGAAGTGACGAAACGCGTCAGCTTGGAACGCATAGCGTAGATACGTTACGTTACGTTGGTGGAGCGGAAGCCGGAAGCCAGAAGCTAGTTCCGAGAGGACGTGCAGCCCGCACCGCTGACCACCAATGTTACTGTCTGCAAGTTTTTAAATGCTGAAAACCCTAAAATAGATTAAATAAACTGCCTTAACTATAATTACTACACTATCTGGAGCATTCTTTCTCCCCCACATTAAATTGGAGCGCATACTACGGGAGCCTGAGGGGCCGTTGCCAGCCCATGGGATAACATCTTGAGGAGATCCATCTAGCCCAGGGGGCTTATAAAGCTCGATTGGTTCTGGTGACGTATGGCATTCAGTACCCACTTCATTTGGTAAGTGACCCAACTAATTACCCACTTGGGATAAGAAACAGCGGAGATTATATCTATCAAGTCTGAGCACGAGCACTTTTGTATGAACTTTGGATAATCACTTTCACCAAGGACATTATGCCTAATTACACTTGAGCACTCAAGTCACTGTTTTATTCTGAATTTATCATTGTCATATGATTTATTTATTATAATCTTATTCAACACTGATGCACTTTATATTCACTAAAAATTGATCATTTTTACCAAGGTTATTTATATTTGAGCAACAATAATTTATATATATTTTTTCGCGTGCGATTTACTAATTTTAATTTAACACTGTTGCACTTTATATGCTCCAGAGAGATGAAGAGATCACCACTGTGATCAAATAGCACTGCCTCTTATCAGCCTGGGACCCTCTCATAGAAGGTCATATGTGTGTGAGGGTCAGTTCAATCAACAACTCTGATAAAGCCTGCCCCAGCTCCCAGTAAACTCCAATAAAAAATCATTATAAAAATCTCATGTCAGTCTTTAAGCCACACAACCAACCAGCAAGATGGCCGCCGTCTCCGATGTGTGATGACGTCACCTGTCTTCAACTCCTCCCTACGTGTTTTGTCAGCAATGACGGAACTACATGTAACTGTCAACCTTGCAATGCCTCATGTGATTTGTAGTTCTGCAACAGCTGGAGGGCCAGAGGTTGAGCACCCTTAGCCTACATCAGGGGTCTCCAAACTACGGCCCTCCAGTTGTTCAGGAACTACAATTCCCATCATGCCTAGTCATTTCTTCGAATGTCTGAGTTTTAAAAATCCTCATGGGAGGTGTAGTAACGCTGGAGAGCCGTAGTTTGGAGATCCCCAACTTAAATCATCATCATCAATACCTTAAGATAAAATAGAAATACCAGTAAGATAACCTTTCTGGGTCCAGCATTATTTTTCCACTTTCCCCAAATACTCCATCTAAAGACAGATTGGAGGACGGATGCAGACAAGGGTCATAGGTCAAGTGTTGTCTTATAAAAAAAAAAAAAATACCAATTTAAGTGCTTGTAAATAAAATCAAAGTCCATTCATCTCACTTGCCAGGAGCGAGCCTCCGACATCCTCCCCTCCGCAGTGCATTAAGGAAATCTAAAAATCGAACAGGACCTTAATTTGTTTATAATATATTACATTTCACTAATCTGCGATGAGGCATTTGCATTGCTATTATTGCGTGCATTTCAATGAGCCGTCCTCGCCCCCGCCTCGCCTCGCTGTTGGCTCGCACCACCAAATCTCTGTCAAATCCGTACAATAATTCAGGAGGTAGATAGTCAATCACAGAGATAATTAGCAGGTTAAATACTCCTGCCCTGAGCAAGTGATTCCGCCACCGCGCCGGCTTTCTACCACAATGTATTATTTTATGTCTTCATTTAAACCTTGCGCACATGCGTCTGGGTTGTTCGGGGCTCGGAGTCCGCAGGGGGGGGGGGCGCAGAAAGCGGAAGCAGGCCACATTAAGTTCCACTAAAAATTCCTAGCGATCCAGATATTTGAAACTTTGATTTATTTTATTTTTTTTTTCACGGCAAAGAGTATGCAGCCAGAGGATCTGACACACAGGAGATCCACATAAATACTGCGGACAATAGTGATACATTGTAACCAATTAATAATAAATATTCCATTTATATATTCCATCATGCAATGGTCCAGTGTTTAACCACTTGCCGACCAGCCGCCGTAGTTATACAGCGCCTGGTCAACTCTGTTACGCGAAACAATGTACATGTACGTCACTTCGTGTAGCAGCTTCGCATGCGCCGATTGGCTAGAGGGGAGCTAATCAGCCGCAATGTCCACCAGGCACCTGCAATCGCTCCCCATGGAGACAGTTAGTGATGTTCTGTCAGTGATGAACACAGGGATCCTGTGTTCCTCCTATTTAGGAACACAGATCTCAGTGTTCACCCAGTGAGCCCATCCCCCAAACAGTTAGAAAGCACCCCCTAGGCTCACATTTAACCCTTTGATTGCCCCTGGTGTTAACCCCTTCCCTGCCAGTGTCATTGTTACAGTTAGGCCCCTTTCACACAGGCGGACCGTTCAGATCCGCCTGTCAGTTTTTTTGGCGGATCAGAATGGTCCCCCCATGCATTCCTATGGGGCATCGGATGTCAGGGGAGACATGTCCACTGACATCCGATCCAATCCAATCCGTCAAATCTGAAAGGATGGAAACCCAATTTTCCATCCGTCCAGCGGATGGGATCGGATGAGAACAGACAGACGGTCCGTTCCCATCCGATTCCCCCATAGAAATGTATGGGGAACTGACAGCTGTGTCTCTGAACACAGCGCGAAGACACAGCTGTCATCCGTCTGCTCAGCGGGGGATTGGCAGATGGATCCCCCGCTGGGATAAATGGAGTCCGCCTACGGAGCGGACAGTGTGAAAGGGGCCTAAGGGTCCTTTCACGCGTGCTTTCCAACCGGCGGACACAGTTTTGCTCAGCAGGGATCGATCATATGAGCAGGCGGATGACAGGTCCGTCTCCGCTCTCTGTGCAGAGACGGAGCTGTCCGATGCCCAACTATAGAAATTAAACTAACAGGTCTGTAGTTACTTGGTAAAGACTGATCCTTTTTCAAATATAGGCACTAAATTGGCCTTACGCCAGTCCAGTGGTATTATTCCAGTCATTAATGCCTATTCCAGTTCTCAAGCCTAGTGTGGTCCGTTTTTAATAGGAAAGCAGAAGGACTGGCAGGGATTTCACACAAAGGAAGCAATACAAAGAGAACAAGAGACTTTTTCATGCAAGTGCATGGTACAGCAGACACATTGGCCTAAATTAAAAAAAAAAAAAAAAAAACATTCGATTTTTTAATTATATTGGATACGTTTTATAGCAGAAATGAAAAACTATCCTTCCTTTTATTTTTTTGTTTATAGTGCAAAAAGAAAAAGAAGCAGAGTTGATCAAAAGAAAGCTCTATTTGTGAGAAAAAAAAAGACAAAAATGTTATTTGGTTACAGTGACTCAATTGTCAGCTAAAAAATTGCAGTTCCGTATTGCAAAAAATGGCCTGTTCATGAAGGAGGGGGGAGAGGGGGGGGGGTAAATCTTTCGGACGTCAAGTGGTTACATTTTAGAATGGTAATTTTCATGCTGAATAGACTAATTCTTCTAATTCGCTTTTTTTTTTATTTTTTATTCTTTTTTATGTAGTAAGCGAGGCATTTAACATGGCCGCAACTTCCAATTTGTTTTTATTTAAAAAAAAAAAAAATTAAAAGAAAAAATCCAGTGCAAAACATTCCTATGATGTATAAAGTGCATGCAGACTTCTCAATTAACCACCCAGTGGTGTATTTGGGATTTGTGCTGCCCTAAGCAAGACTATAATTAAGTGCCCAACCCCCCCCCCCCCCCATGTACATTTTCCCCACTCCTTTTTTAAGGGATGTGATTCCCGCCAAAATTGAAGGACTAGAAGTCCCAGCATGAACCTCTGAGATCTCATGAGAGGGGGGGGGGGGGTGAGAGAGGGGGTGGGTGAGGGAGAAAGATAGGGGGGTGGATGAGGGAGGGAGAGAGAGGGGGGTGGGTGAGGGAGGGAGAGAGAGGGGGGATGAAAGAGAGGGGGGATGAAAGAGAGAGAGGGGGGATCAAAGAGAGAGATAGAGGGGGATGAGAGAGAGAGGGAGAGAGAGAGGATGAGAGAGAGAGAGGATGAGAAAGAGGGGGGGATAAGAGAGAGAGGGGGAGCTAGTGGGGGATGAGAGAGTGGGGGATGAGAGAGAGGGGGATGAGAGAGAGGGGGGGATGAGAGAGAGGGGGGGATGAGAGGGGAGATGAGAGAGGGGGGGATGAGAGAGAAGGCGAGAGAGAGGGGAGATGAGAGAGGTGGATGAGAGGGGGGATGAGAAAGAGAGAGATAGAGGGGGATGAAAGAGAGAGAGGAGGATGATAGCTAAAGAGAGAGGGGTGAGAGAGAGAGGGAGGTCAGAGAGGAGGGGGGAGAGAGAGAGAGGGGGAGAGACAGCGAGAGAGAGATAGAGAGAGAGGGGGGGGTGAGTGAGAGAGAGAGAGAGAGAGGGGGGTGAGAGAGGCAGCTCTAGCAACCAGTGGCCAATAGAGTTTAAGGTGGAGGGGGTGGATTTTTTGCTGCCCCCCTGCAAAGTGCTGCCCTAGGCCTGGGCCTTGTTGGCCTATGCCAAAATACAGCCCTGTAACCACCCCAAATAATCTTCTTAAGCAAGCAAATGTTCTTGACTAGGAAAGCTCATTATTAATTAAAGGCAGAAATCTAGAGGTCAAATGGTTACATTTTAGAATGGTCATTTTCATGCTGAATAAACTAAGGCTTCTAACCCAAATTTTTATTTTTTTTATTTTTTTTTAGTAAGCGAGGCATTTAACATGGCCGCAACTTCCAATTTATTTTTATTTAAAAAAAAAAAAATCCAGTGCAAAACATTCCTATGATGTATGAAGCGCATGCGGGCTTCTCAATTAACCACCCCAAATAATCTCCTTAAGCAAGCAAATGTTCTTGACTAGGAAAGCTCATTATTAATTAAAGGCAGAAATCTAATTAAGCACTTGCTCTCTTTTGTCAGCTGGAGGCACGGCCAGCGCTGGGGGGCCAGGCCTCGTCTTGCGCACGCCATATGTCTGCGCAGACATGAAACTCTTGGAACATATGTGGGGGAGTTAATGAGAACCCGGTAGACTTCAGAGTCTTATGAGGTCGTCATCCAGCCCTGAACTTTATCTGCTGATCTGCCGCTTTGATTGCACTGCGGAACGAGGAGCACGGGGGCGCAACAAAATCCAAATTTAACCCAGATTTCCGGGAACGCGCCTCCAGGCGCTTGGCTGGCTGTGTGCGTGTTTTGGGTCAGCGACTCACAAAGTAGCTGAGGTGTGATGGGAGGTGTGAGGCTTGCACCTTGAATGGCGAGCCAACTGTCATAGCTCCTGTATTTCTGTCATGGGAGGTCCTCTTAAAGCCATTTTAATGTAAAGCTCTCCGTGGTTGCTCTTAACATGCTAATGATATTTTTTAATAAAACCTGTTTGCTTTCATTACATTCATTATATGTAGACATAAAAGTCATCTTCTGGGCTTCTGTGCTTCTCTATGCAATGCAGGCAGATCATGGCTGGTGGGAGGGGCCGACAGAGATCTGTACTTCCTGAAAACACAGCAGCACTGTCTGTAGTACTTTCAACAGCCCTCGATCCTGATGCAAGCAGTGGGCTGGCTCATGGGAGGAGTTATGCAAATATCCAAATGACGTGATATCGGTTTAGGGGAGCGGGCGTTTCTAGGTAGGCTAAATTTATCAGGGGTCTTGAGGGGGGGGGGCCAGGTGCAGCTGTTTGCTTGCCTTTATCCGGCCCTTGGGGCACTTTCCCTTCCAGTTATACAAGACAGTATTCCTCCCACTGACACCAATGATGGGGTACTATTTCTCACACTGACACCAATGATGGGGTACTATTCCTCCCACTGACACCAATGATGGGGTACTATTCCTCCCACTGACACCAATGATGGGGTACTATTCCTCCCACTGACACCAATGATGGGGTACTATTCCTCCCACTGACACCAATGATGAGGTACTATTCCTCCCACTGACACCAATGATGAGGTACTATTCCTCCCACTGACACCAATGATGGGGCACTATTCCTCCCACTGACACCAAGGATGGGGCACTATTCCTCCCACTGACACCAATGATGGGGCACTATTCCTCCCACTGACACCAATGATGGGGAACTATTCCTCTCACTAACACCAATGATGGGGCACTATTCCTCCCACTGACACCAATGATGGGGAACTATTCCTCCCACTGACACCAATGATGGGGCACTATTCCTCCCACTGACACCAATGATGGGGAACTATTCCTCCCACTAACACCAATGATGGGGCACTATTCCTCCCACTGACACCAATGATGGGGCACTATTCCTCCCACTGACACCAATGATGGGGCATTATTCCCCCCTTCTAATAAGAAAGATGCATTGATTATTCCCACTGACGCCAGGACAACTACCACCGCTGGCCACAATCCTGTCCTAAAAAGTCTGAGGGACAGTAAAACGGGTCCTTTGTTTATAAAGTTTGGAGACCCCCATACTAGGTAATGCTGAGCACCCCTGAAAGAAAGGACTGAAATCCAGTGAATAAAAGTGGCTGGCCAGGGACAGTCAGGCTGGGAAGGTTGGCGTGGGGCAGAGTTAAATGTTTTTGGAAGTCCTCCAGCCAGGAAATGAGATGGGTTCTATCTGACTGGCTGCATCTTCTAATGCACATTGTGAGAAGCTCACAGTGTGCAGTGAACTCAGAGTAAGCCATTTCAGTCCAGGAGAGGAGCCGTTTATTAGTAATGGCAGCCCACCCCACTAAAGGAAGAGCTTACATTGTAGAGTGCTGCAACTCTACGCAACGTAACTAGCAAGCTGCATTCCGAAATTTGTGGAGCTTCTACTTTTCAGAACGTTTTGGTGCATTGCCAACCCATTTAAAAGAGCCTCCTTAACACAGCACATGTTAAAGCGCGACCTATCACATGCCGACGCGCCATACAAATGGAAATGAGCCCTTAAAATGTATCTAGCAAAACGATACGCCGGGAGCACAATTATTTTATCACACGTCTTCCTTGCTCTACAGGTGAGGGTCTTTTTTTTCCCGGGCCCTCTAGACAATTAGTAGGCGGTTCTTTCACATGAAGCGCCTGGTCTACAGAGACGTCTGAACCCCGCTTTTTTTTTTCCATCTCGGTGTATATTTTTGACAACGGCTCCCTGCCAACTCATTATCTTGCATAGCGGGAATTTCGGAGGACTGAATTCTATACCTATCACATTGTATTATTTGTCAGCTTGAACTATTGGCAGGATGGTTTCCTTTAATTAACGATGGCGGTGAATTCCAGCGGGCATGCACGTCCCGTCATAAGTGCGTCTACGAACAACCAATGTATTTTTTTTTTGGAGAGATCTACAAGCAACCTCCACGTCCTGAGGGCGAGAGCGGAGACAGCCATGTATTATTAACGTTCAATAGAAGAAGTGGCACCACCGCGTGATATCCCGGGGAGATCAAGCCTACAGAAGGCATTAATCATTTATGGATCTGAATCTTAATACGTTTTACTTGAAGAGACGCTCCCATCAATAAAATAATTTGTCTGATCGCATTTCACTCAATGGGATTCATAGGCCATCCATTGGACCCAGGCGGCACTTAAAGAAAGGCGGCAAATTGACTCCCAAGCAGTGGCAGCCCATCCATTGGGGGCGCAGAGGCGCCGCCCCCCCCCCCCCTTCCATGCGTCTGGCCCCCTAATCTACATGCAGGGCGCCGGACGCATGGATTTTAATGGGGATTTTTTTTTTTTTTTGAGGAAGCACATGATTAGAGCCAGAGGCTCTATTAGGCTTCAAAAAAGGGTGGGCTCGGGGCGCAGAGCACTGCGCCCCGAGCCCACCCAGTTGTGTGACAATAGTGAATGAATATGATTCTCTTCCTGAGACCCGTTTCCCGATCGGCCAAAAGCTGAGGCCATGCTATTGGCCAAGGAGGAGGGAGGAGACTGAGGGGGAAGCCGCCGCCGCCGCAGACTGAGGGGGGAGCCGCCACCGCCACCACCTGTCGAGGGTGAGCTAGCCGGCGACTGGGGGGGGGGTTAGGTGTGCGGGCTGGAGCTGGTGTGGTCATCGCGGGGGGGGGGGGTATGGTATGGTATGGTGTGGTCCGTCTGACACCCCCCCCCCCGGCCCGTGGAGCACCAGCCGCCACTGCTCCCAAGATTTTTTTCCAGCAGTTTTGTGTGATCAGTTTGCGGCGTGTTACGGGCGGAATTGCCAA